>NC_091209.1:31793428-31843428 GCF_040958095.1 Procambarus clarkii
ATGCACAAGCTGCCTGTGACATCACTGATCACCTGTAACTCACTTATTAGGCATGAATATGTAAGAGTAGGATTAAACAAACAACAGTTATATATTTCAGATATTCTGCTGTATTTTGACGACAGCACTGTACACTGGGAACCTGTGAAGCCTCACCCAACTGAGTGAACTACATCCACGAACCCTTATACGCCGTCACCGCAACCCGTCCTCGACTCAAGTCCATTACATTCAGCGGTCAACCCCACAGACGCATTCAAAATTTTAACATACTGTTCATTCAAAACAGGAATTTTCTCAAGTATATATTAATATTATAATATATTAGCATATTGTGTATATATAGGCATAGGATAGGTTAGGTTAGGTGTTTAGGTTCTGTTGGCGATTATTTGTATTTGTAGTACGTGGGTGAAGCATTTATAGCGTTGTGATTTGAACAAAATTCGTCAGTGAAGCACTTGTTCCGGATATGTTCGAATGTCAGCAGTTGTGAGTCGTGTGTAAACCGCTTTTCATTCATAAACAGGGGGTTTGGCGGGTGCATGGAATCACTTTTGGATCTTTGTTTGGAGGACCGGCTGGTCACCGGCAAGTCCAGCCCGTTCTCCAAACAAAGACCCAAAAGTGATTCCATGCACCTGCCAAGCCCCTTGTTTAAGATTGAAAATCGGTTTACACATGACTCGACTGATTTTGTTTGAACACTTCCGGAACAAGTGCTACTGACGAATTTGTTCGAACCACAAAGCTGTAAATGCTTCACCCACGTTCAACAATTACAAATAATTGCCAAAAGAATCTAAACACCTAACCTAACCTATGCCTATATATGCACAATGTTAATATATTATAATATTTTATATTTGAGAAAATTCCTGTTATGAATGAACATCATGAAAAGTTTATGAATGCATGTGTGGGGTCGACCGCTGAATGTGATGGACTTGAGTTGTGAACGAGTTGGGCAAGTCTGGATTCCGTCCTCTGCCACTGGAGGGCGTGGACGTCGGGCTCTGACTGCCAGTAGCTGTTTGTCGCTGCTTGGTGGTGGTTGCTCGTTGGTGTAGGGCGCCTGCTGAACGGGGCGGGGGGTTAGCAATATGGTGGCAGCTGGTGGTAGCCGCATCCGCCGTGTCAATGCTGTTCGTGTTGAGTTCTCTGCGGCAGTGGATTGGGAGCATGTGGCGGCTGCGCTTCTGGATGCCCTGGACGTGGAGGTTAAGAATCTTATCGGTCTCGAGAAGTTTTCTCCCACTCATGTGGCGGTGACGTTTGCCACGTCACCTGGATACGAGCAGTTTGTGGGGCGTTGGAACGAGCGGACGGCTCTCCTTCCTAATTCGGCTGTTTCTGTGACTGCCTCTGATCCACGGGGCCCACTGACCTGATAAACATCAGAGGTCCGCGGTTGTTCAACGTCCTCCCAGCAAGCATAAGAAATATTGCCGGAACAACCGTGGACATTTTCAAGAGGAAACTAGATTTATTCCTCCAAGGAGTGCCGGACCAACCGGGCTGTGGTGGGTATGTGGGCCTGCGGGCCGCTCCAAGCAACAGCCTGGTGGACCAAACTCTCACAAGTCGAGCCTGGCCTCGGGCCGGGCTTGGGGAGTAGACAAACTCCCAGAACCCCATCAACCAGGTATCAACCAGGTACCTTTGTGAGCGTGCAAGGGATACCTGTTACTTATCCAGAGGCGGAGCTTTCCTCTGTGTTTGCGAGGTATAGTTCGGTGCTGCTTCATCGACACAACATTTTGAGTGCCGGGCGGCTGCGGGGTCTCCGTCTGGGTACTCGTACGCTGCATATGCGCCTCTCGGAGTCCATCCCTTCCAAGGTTATGTGCTGTGGTCTTCCACTCCGTGTTTTCTATCCGGGGCAAGCCTGCACTTGCTTCCACTGCGGGAAGGAGGGCCATGACGCTGCCCGGTGTGAGGTTCCTCGCATGGTGACTACTGTGTAATATGAGGGGGATTTTTTCCCCCTGCGTGAGCGTGGTACTTCCTTGGCCGGTCCTCGATATGGGGGTATGCCTGGTGGTGTACCTGCGGCGGATGAGACTGGTGTTCCGACTGTGCCTGTGCTGCGATGAAGGACGTGGCTGCCCCTGCTTTGCGTCTGCTACTTCCGGTGGATGTGGAAATGCATCCTGTTCCTGGTGCTTCGTGGTGGCGGGAGTGTCGTATCGGTGCCTCCCGTTGAGGGGGGTGGGGGTGTTTTCTGAGGATGATGGAGGCGTCGTCGATGGTGCCAGCATTCCTGTTGCCTGCGTTGTGCGTCCGCCTTCTGATACTCCTGGGGTTGCGTGCCATGAGGGGGCGTCGTCCTCCCCTGCTCCTCGCCGGAAGCACATTGTGGGGGGGGGGGGGGGGGGCGCTCGCGCAGTGGAGAGCCCCCGGGCAAACAGGTTGAGGCTTTGCGGGGTTGCACCTTCAGTGGTGCCCCCCTCCTCCTCCTAATTCTCCTGCGTCTGATGAGGATTCCGGAGGTAATGTAGTGCCGGATGCAGGCAAATTTTCCTCATCACTGGTGGACGTCGGTAGTACCTGGTCAGTGGCGGCGGGGTCTCGACATGCTTCGCTGGGTGATGTCGGCACTGTTTGCTTCCTGAAGGGTCCGATGCCTGGCGTTCTGGTGGATTCCCGACTGTTGGGCGGCGGCAGGTTGAGCCTCGAGTTGCAGACGCCGCCTCTGCGGTGGGTGTCGAAGTGCCCCCTGGTGGGTCTGAGAGGAAGGGGGTCTTTGATGGGTTCGATGGTGCCTGTTATTGTTTGCATGTCTTTGGATGTTCGTGGTCTCAATGCTCTGGCGGTCCAGTTGGGCCTTGTGGATGTGCTTCGGGAGCAGCGTGTGAATGTGGCTCTGATCCAGGAGCACAATATTCGGGATGTGTCTGTTCTGCAGGGGTTGTGTGCTGAGTATCGTGTTGAATCTGCCGAGGACGTCCTTTGGGGGGACACTCATGTTTTCACAGAGGGCGTCTATTTCCGTGCTTCACGCGGAAATGGATGAAGAGGGGCGGGTCTTGTTTGTTCGGGCAGAATATCTGGTGGTTGTGATTCTGTTCTTGACCGTGTATGCCCCTTCTAGGATGGCGCATCGTCAGGACCCAGAGCTGTTTTTTCGGGAGGGGCTTCTGCCCTACCTGCGGCATGATATGAGGGAATTGATCTTTGGGGTTGATTTTAATTGTGTTATGAGTGTGCGGGATTGCTCTAGTACTCACCCGCAAAATGTTTCGGCCGCTTTAATTGAGGTTTTGCGTGCTTGCGGGTTTAGCGATGCGGCCGTTTTGTGTGACGGCTCTTTTGAGTATACCTTTGCTGCTCGTGGGGCACATTCTAGGTTAGATAGGTTTTATGTTTCTGGTGGGGAGTGTTCGGATTTTGACTTTCGCACGGTCCTGGTGTCTTTCTCGGATCATTGTTTGGTGGTGGTCCGGGTTGGTGTCCGGAGTCAGGTGTGGGTGGGGCCTGGGTGGTGGAAACTACATTGTCGGTTGTTGCGTTGTCCTCGTATTTGTGCTCAGTGTCGGGCCTGGTGGGTTGGAATCGTTGCCCAGAGGACTGAATTCTCCTCTCTGTTCCTTTGGTGGGAGTGGTGTAAGGTGGAGTGACGGAGGTTTTTTGGGGTTGTTGCTAAGCAGGAGGTGGCCGGGAGGTTTGGTCTGCTGCGGTTGCTTCAGGCACGTTTGTCTACTTTATATGCGAGGTTGAATGCTGGGGTTGGCTGCTTTGGTGCGTTTTCGTAGTGTAAGGAGCGTATTTGGGATTTGTGTGCGGTGTTGGCTGACGGAGTTCGGGTGCGTGCTCGTGTGGCTGAGCATGTAGATGGGGAGAGGCTCTCTACCATTCTTTTAGGGAGGGAGAAGGCTGCTCGGGATTCTGTTCTTCTCAAGGGCCTTCGGAGCCCTGATGGTTCCGTGCTTTCTAGCATGGAGGGCGTTCTGCTTTATGTGCAGCGGGAGTTGGAGGCGCTCTATGGGGGGATGTGCGTGGGGATAGTGTGCTTGCGGGTTCCTTTTTGGACTGGTGCTTCCCCGGTTTGTAAAGGGCGGAGTGTGCCCGGTTGGTGCAGTATGTTTCAATGGTGGGGCGCCTTGAGGTGGTTCGGTCGTTTCGTTCAGGAAGTGCGCCAGGTGCGGATGGCCTGCCCATTGAGTTCTATCTTACCTTTTGGGATGAGTTGGGGGAGGTACTTTTGGAGGTGGTGCAGGCGTGTCTGAGGTTGGGTGCTCTATCTGATTACCTTTGTGACAGAATCGTGCGGCTGTTCCCGAAGCCGGGTGATTTGCAGTAGTTTTCGAATTGGAGGCCTATCACACTCTTGAATGTCGACTATAAAATTCTGTCTAAGGTTTTAGTGCGTCGTTGTCGCGGCGTCGTTGCGTCGGTGAACTTTGTGGAACAGTTTTGTGGTGTGCCTTGCCGTGACCTGATGCATTGCAATGTTTTATTTCGTGACGTGCTTCTCTATGCGTCCGAGTATCGGCTTTCGGCGGCTATGATCAGCTTTTACTGGTCGAAAGCCTTTGATCGGGTGTCTTTGGAGTTTGTTTTGGAGTTTGTTTGGTGCTGTCTTTGGAGCGGCTTGGGTTTCCGGTGGTGTTTGTGGGTTGGGTCCGTTTGTTGTATGTCCGGAGTCGCAGTCGCGTTTGTGTGAATGGATTTTTTAGTTCCTTTTTCCTATTCGCTATTCCGTTTATCAGGGGTGTCCCATGTCCATGCTTTTGTTTGTGATTTTTCAGGAACCTCTCTTTCAAGCGGTGAAAACGTGTTCCCTGATTGTGTCTCCTCGTCTGCCGTCCGGTCTTCGGCTACCCATTTGCGGGTATGCTAACGACACTGTTCTGTTCATAGTTTCGGTGGGTTCTGTCGGTGTTGTCCAGGAAGTTCACCTGCAGTTTGAGTCCACCACGGGAGCCGTCCTTAATCAGGGGAAGTCGGGGTTGATGGCGATCGGTGCATGGGCCTCACGCCTGGTGTGGGACGAGTCATGGTTTCCTGTGGTCTCGTAGATTCGGGTTCTTGGAGTTACTTGGTTTGTCTTCTATGACCGCTCCTTGGAGTGGAATTAAGGTGCTGTCTCTTGGTCGGTTGGGGTTGCGGTTGGCCTCTTGTCGCATCGTTCGTTGACGATTTGTCAGCGGGGGCTGCTTGTTGCATGTAAGGTCTTGTCGCGTATATGGTTTGTGGCTCGGTGTTTCCCATTGGATCGTCGGAAAGCCTTGGGTTTGGAGAGTATGGTGTACAAATGTGTGTGGTGTGGGCGTTATCAACCAGTGCGACGTTCGACGTTGGTGTTAGGGGTGAGGGAGGGAGATGTTGGCATTCCTGACGTCTTCACGAAGGCCAAGGCCCTCTTCTGGGTCTCGTTGCGTCAGGGACTGGTTCTCGGCGGGGGATTGAATGCACTAGGTGTTTTTTTTCTGCTTGCTTCGATTCAGTTATTTGGTTGATTTGGGGGTTTGTCAGGAGGTGGCCTTGTTTACCCCCCTGTTTATTCTCGGGCCGTGGGGATTCGTCGGGAGCTCTGCCGACGTCCTGGGTTTCTGTCCTTTTCGTGCAAGGCTGTATATGGGGTGTTGTTGCCCCGGATGCAGCCTCGAGTGGCGGGCTTATTCCCGTGTTGGGATTGGGGTGCTATCTGGTCGTGTTTGGGGCGGTGGTTCTTGGCGCCTCAGCAGCGTGAATTGCTGTTTCGGTTTCTGCATTTGTCGCTTGCGACGAATGAGCGGTTGTGTATGCTTGGCTTGCGTAATTCTGAGGCGTGTGTCCACTATGGCTTAAGTGAATTTCGGGTGCATTTATTTTATTTTTGTGTTCGGTTGCAGGGGTTGGTTGCCTGGTTTCGGGATGTCCTGTAGGTGTTTTGTGGTCCGGATTATCGAGGTTTTGTTTTGCGTTTTTTGGTTTTTATTTTTACGAATTATTCGAGGCGGGTGCATAATACGTTGTGTGTTTTGATTGCAGATTATGTGTTTCGTGTGTGGGTGGGAAGGCGGGAGGGTATTGGGGTTACCCGAATTTTAGGCTTTTTATGGGGGCGCATGCGGTTTACCTGGTGGTGGTTACAGCGCGCTTTTAGGGTAGAATTTGGTCAGTGGTTCACGGATGCCTATGTTCGTGGGGTTGCCTTTTGGCCCATGGGTTCCTCAGTGGTCGGGTGATGTTCTCGGTCTTGGGTGAGGTTTGGGTGTTGGTGTGGGTTTAGAGGGGTTGGGGTCGTTTTTTTTTTAGAGAGGTTGGGGTGATCATCTCAAGGTTTGCTTTGACTGTGTGCTCCCTTCCTGTTCCTTTGGGCCTCCTTGACGGGGGATGCGTGTGATTGTGTGTCCCCCCCCCCTCTTGTGATGCTGCTGCTCCTGTGCGTGTGTATTGTGTTTAGGTGCCTCCGGGTGCCGGTCGTAGCCGTATGTGTGGGGGTTTGGGGGAGGTTTTTAGCTCCTGCGTGGGCCTGGGTTTTCTGATGTTCAGTTTTCTATGTTATATTTGTGGCCTTGTTTCACCTTGGCCTGTGACCCTTATTTTTGTGTGCTTGGGTGCTGTGTGGTAGTGATGTGGGTGGGTATATGTGTGTGTGTCTTGTTGTTTAAGGGTGTGTTTTGTGTGTGTACATACTTTGTCATTTTGTATGTGTTGTATACCTTTGTGGCGTGTGTATGGTCCTATGCTATTTTGTTCCTGTGTGTGGTGTGGTAGCAGTGGTTTTGTGCACGTGGACCTATATCCACGTCTGTGTGTTTTATGTATTTGGTTACAAATGTGTTACGTTATTTATGTAATTTATGGTTTTCTTTATTTTGCAAGTGCTTTTCTCTCTGTTCTGTGTTGCTACGTAGCTATATACTGTTTAGCCAATTGTTTCCATGTACTGTTTAGCCCATTGTTTCCTGGTACCCGTGTCGAGGTGTAGGGGTTGTACCCTGTATTGTGTATTTTTTTTTACTTGCCGCTTATGTTTTACTTCTTGTTTTTGCGGTTACATAGGAAAAAAATAACAGTAACAGTAATGTTCTTTCTTTGGTATACTTGATATGTGATTTGTTTTCACTGTGTTTGTGAGTTCTTGTATTTGTTTTATCTATATATAAAAAAAAAAGTTGGGCAAGTCTTAACTGATAATTGTTGTTGATTTAACTACACTTAGTGAGTGCACATTTAATATGATCAGATGAACTGAAGTATCAAACCCTATTTTTATATATATATATATATATTAAAAACAAATTTTCGGTTGTTGCTAATTTAATGGGGAAAAATATCAGAATTCAGAGATGTCACTGTTGCAAATGAATAAGAATTTGGTAACATTAACTTCTGAATGATATGCTATCAGAAATCTTAGCTACTGTCTAAAGTTTACTTAGTGTAGGCGGGGCATAAACTTGCTTGTCAGTGGCGCCTATTGTGTGTGTGTTGGATACATGGTGAGTAATTATGCGTAACTGGCTCACCTTACACCACAACTGTTCCGCTTACACACGTTTTCGGACCTGTTCTTGAAGCAATAGGGTTATTAAAAGAAGACTTGATATATTCATTCAATTGTGCACCAAGCTTTCCAAGATACTTGCTTAGCTAATTTTATGTTTAGAGTTCCATTTCTTAAGCCATTATGTGCCTCTAACGATTTTGATAACCACTCAACAGGTGGGTTTGGCCCCAGTGCATGATTACCACCCTCAGGGTGGGTTTGGCCCCAGTGCATGATTACCACCCTCGGGGTGGGTTTGGTCCTAGTACATGATTACCACCCACGGAGTGGGTTTGGCCCCAGGGTATGATTACCACCCACGGGGTGGGTTTGGCCCCAGTGCATGAACACCACCCACGGGGTGGGTTTGGCCCCAGTGCATGATTACCACCCATGGGGTGGGTTTGGCCTCAGTGCATGATAAATTAACAAATCCAAAAGCTATTGGTCGTAACATTTTTGTTATAGTTGGCATGAAATGTTTTCGTTATCAAGTGTTCACAGTGGTATTACTGAAGCAATATTGCATAACACTTCAGGCACTACTACGTGAAACAACTTTAACAAAAGCCGCCCGTATTTATAAATTATAGAAGCAAATGATGACAAACATTAAAGTAGGCTGTGTATCAGTCATATCTCTAAAATGTTTTTTAATAACCCTGAAAAATTTATTTTAAATTAACACGCAAGCTTTAGAGTGCACCCATCACCACTGCACTCACTGCATGTCCACTGGAGGTCCTCCCACCCAATGTTGTAAGCCATTGTGTAATGAAAATTTAAATAGAATTATAAATTACAAATATATACGGGGTGATATTAGACAATGCGAGTACGTGAGACCCACAATGCTTCCCCCCCTCCCAAATGATACGTATCCTCCTCTTCTGGGCCAAGAGTCCCTACAAACACATCCCGAGGTGGTACCTCCGGTATATTACAATTTAAAAAAAAATGTGTATAGTATTTTTCCTCTAACATGTAACAATAACTGGAAATATTTTTTAAAGGCGTGAAACAGTTTAGAAGCAGTAATGCACATTTTGTCCTACTTTGTCGCGTAAGTAAGTAATTATCAAAAGAAGGCACCAAACTGGGAGTAGTGTAGATGAGGACTAGAACCGCGCGCGCCATCTGCCCAGGTGGCACTCGTGAGTGGCAGCTGGGCAGGTGGCGCGCAGGTGTCTAGTCCTCAAGGGTTTGGGGGATTTTCCCGGAAGTTTGGCGCGTGTCGGAGGTATGTGGTGAGCAGGTGGTGCGCGTGGTTCCAAACCCCTCTAGTCCTCAGGGGGTTTGGGTATGTGGTCAGGAAAGAGGGGAGGATATGTTGTTGGCAATGTAGGAGAGTATGTGGTAGAGTAAGAAATACAAGGATAAGAGTGGAATATGAGGAAAGAGTAAATGAATATGTATGTGTGTTTGCCGTAGACTTAATCTTGTGTGAAGATAATAGTTGTTGATAGTATGCTATGTAGAGGCTGAGTGTAGGTGAGAGGGGTCCCAACATAGCGGATATGTTGTTTGGGGTGGGGGGAGGGGTGAGGGAGGGAGGGAGGGATGGAAGGGTGAGGGGAGCTTCCCATCGTCGTGAGACTGCTCGGGGGTCATTTGCGGTTTTGACAAACCATTAGCTCCCCCTACAGGAAGCCATAAGTGGGAGAGGGTGAGAGAGTAGAGTCCAGCAGGAAGGATGTGGTCCATTTGCCTTAATCGTTTTTTTTTTCAAGTCTATTTTCTTCGAGTTATGCATCTGTGTTTGGAGATGGAGCATGAGGGTGATAGTTGGGTCATACATGGTATGAAGTGTGGAGGAGAAGGAGGAAGAGAGAGCAGTCACTCTTAAGTTGTGAATGAGATGAGGTAAACAGTTGGTGGCGAAGGAGTGTATAGGTGATAGAGTTGGACGGATGTGAACCATTACCCTTAAGCGTTTTTCAATGTCCGCGGAGGGGTGTGCGTACAGGTCACTGGTTAGAGGGTAACTGAAGAGTCTTTTCCAAGTAGTTTGGTTATATCTTCCCCTCCCGGAGGGTACGCAATGACTGCCATTACTTCCTCAGACACGGCGGAAGTGGTTGGGTATCCATTACCCACTGCGTTTTCGTTTTCTTTAAGGAAGGGGAGATGTAGCTACAGTCAGCATCGTCAATCACCCCCACCCCTCCCATACCATCAGGGGGGCCCCCTCTCCATCCCCTCCATTACCTTCTAGAGTGGGGCACACCTCTTCCCCTTACCTTCTAGAGTGGTACGGACCAGGATCACATACCGTCTCATCGACCTGAGAAGTGTCACCACATGGCACATCACTTAGTAAACTCAAAGACAGTAGGTTAGCGTTTACTAAAAGAGAGAAACATTTCACATCGTCACGGAGACGCGATCTCTACCTACAAATTATTCTTGTTAACTGTGATCACAACATCTGCTGGCTCAAATAAATATCATTGAAATGTATGCGTGTCTCCATCACCTCTTCTTCCTACACCCATTACTGCTGTGCAGACCTTGTATCACACAACGGCGTTATCATAGCAAGTCAATGTCACAGAATGTTCAAGACTTCTGAATGAATGAAACGGCAAGCTATCTCGTTAAGGTCTAACCTTCGCGGGGGTTTGAGACGTTGTGAGATGGATGGACTAGGTAGTGGGATGGCCTTACCCTCTCCCCATCCACCCCCACCAAACCCCTACCCCCTCCCACCCCATCCTCTCTCCTTACCATCAAGTATCACTACACCCTTCCCAGACCGGATGTTCTGTGCAAAGCCTTAGTATTATTTCTGATCATATGTATAACCTTGTATCGCAATGTGACCAACATGGTATCATCATTCTTTGCTCAAATAACATTTTTTTAAGAATATCCAGTCATAAGCTGGTCTTCAATCTTATTATTATAACAAATCATAATTTGTTGTAAACACAACTGCATGGGATATACATAGCAGTCAGTGGTTTCTCTCTCTCTCTCTCTCTCTCCAGATCATTTAATAGTTGGGGAAAGTATCATCATTTCCTTTCTCCTGCTGCCGCTGTTCACGTATCTTTTTTCATTTCACTTAGACTGACAGCGCACCAGAGGATGGACGACTAATGTCGATTTTCGAGCCCCCATCACTCACACCCTTATAACCTTGTAAGGTAACACGACCAACATGCTGACATCGTTCTTTGCTCAAATATCATTAATGCAACGTGATCAATATAGTAACTTCGTTCTTTACCCAAATATCATTTTAAGAGTAACGAGCAACTTTCTGTCCGATGTCTGAATAATGAAATGTAAACCATGTTTAGCCATTACATCCAAACACAATAAAATATTACCACAAGCTTGTTTAGTTCTTGTATCACATAACGTAACGTAGCGTTTATTCAACAACTGATAGACATAGCATAATATAGCTTCATATTCACTGTGGTAAAACCAACATACACATCACGGTCAGTCCTCGCTATACCTCAAACGCGCCGTTCATTCTCTCTCCCTTAGGTGTGCAATGTTCCACACATACAAATTCCAAGCAAAGTAAACATATATACGACAATATGGAAAACACAGCCTTGATACTATTATTAAATTGACTTGTTCATTATCCCCGAGTTCAAGGCTGTCTCTCATAAGACCTACATCATCCAAATGTAAACATCAATCGATGAGAATAAGACCGGGTGAGTCGATAGTGAAATAGCTCTGGACTACGTCTATTTTCAGTTCTTGTAACACAGTCAATGTAGCGTAATGGGAAAACAGACTTTCTACTGCCTACATAAATAGCATTTGAAAATGTATGCACGTCTAGACAATCTCCTATAGCCCTTACATTCTAAACACAAATAAAATATTATCACACGCTTGCATCGCATTATATCATCATTAAGTAACGTGGAGATCAACTTTCTGGCTGTTGTCTGAATGTCATTATTGAAATGCGAACCCCATTTAGCCAAACACAATATCTCCATTACATCTCATAGCATATGACTATTACGGTATACCAGTTTTAGCCCTCCTATAACACAATGTAACGTAACGTAACGCAAATCAACTTTTTGCAGGCCAAAATGTCATTTTTAAATGAAAGTAAGACTTAATCCATCTTCATTACATCTCTTACCATATAAATATTGCCGTCTACCAGTTTTAGCCTCTGTAACACAATGTAACGTAACGTAACGTAACGCAAATCAACTTTTTGCAGTCCCAAATGACATTTTGAAACGAAAAGTGAGAGTTAGTCCATCTCCATTACATCTTTTGCCATATAAATAATTGGTGTCTACCAGTTTTAGACCCTGAAACACATTGTAACGTAACGAGGAAATCATCATCATCATCATCATATTTCTACAGACCAAATATCGTTTTTAAATGAAAGTATGACTTAGTCCATCTTCATTACATCTCTTACCATATAAAATATTGGCGTCTACCAGTTTTAGCCCTCTGTAACACAATGTAACGTAACGTAACGTAACGCAAATCAACTTTTTGCAGTCCAAAATGTCATTTTTAAATGAAAGTATGACTTAGTCCATCTCTTACCATATAAATATTTGGCGTCTACCAGTTTTAGCCCTCTGTAACACAATGTAACGTAACGTAACGTAACGCAAATCAACTTTTTGCAGTCCAAAATGTCATTTTTAAATGAAAGTATGACTTAGTCCATCTTCATTACATCTCTTACCATATAAATATTAGCGTCTATCAGTTTTAGCCCTCTGTAACACAATGTAACGTAACGTAACGTAAGGCAAATAAACTTTTTGCAGTCCAAAATGTCATTTTTAAATGAAAGTATGAGATGTAGCTACAGTCAGCATCGTCAATCACCCCCACCCCTCCCATACCATCAGGGGGGCCCCCTCTCCATCCCCTCCATTACCTTCTAGAGTGGGGCACACCTCTTCCCCTTACCTTCTAGAGTGGTACGGACCAGGATCACATACCGTCTCATCGACCTGAGAAGTGTCACCACATGGCACATCACTTAGTAAACTCAAAGACAGTAGGTTAGCGTTTACTAAAAGAGAGAAACATTTCACATCGTCACGGAGACGCGATCTCTACCTACAAATTATTCTTGTTAACTGTGATCACAACATCTGCTGGCTCAAATAAATATCATTGAAATGTATGCGTGTCTCCATCACCTCTTCTTCCTACACCCATTACTGCTGTGCAGACCTTGTATCACACAACGGCGTTATCATAGCAAGTCAATGTCACAGAATGTTCAAGACTCCTGAATGAATGAAACGGCATGCCATCTCGTTAAGGTCTAACCTTCGCGGCGGTTTGAGACGTTGTGAGATGGATGGACTAGGTAGTGGGATGGCCTTACCCTCTCCCCATCCACCCCCACCAAACCCCTACCCCCTCCCACCCCATCCTCTCTCCTTACCATCAAGTATCACTGCACCCTTCCCAGACCGGATGTTCTGTGCAATTTGGCACAGATAATGCTATTTGGTCATCCGACAAAGTTGATTTTCCACGTTACGTTACATTGTGTTACAGAGGGCTAAAACTGGCAGACCGTAATATTCATATGGTAGGAGATGTAATGGAGATGGACTAAGACATACTTTTTATTTAAAAATGTCATTTTGGACTGCAAAAGTTGATTTGTGTTACGTTACATTACGTTACATTGTGTTACAGAGGGCTAAAACGGGTAGAGGTTAATATTTATATGGTAAGAGATGTAATGGAGATGGGCTAAGTCATACTTTCATTTAAAAATGTCATTTTGGACTGCAAAGTTGATTTGCGTTACGTTACGTTACATTGTGTTACAGAGGGCTAAAACTGGTAGACGCCAAATATTTATATGGTAAGAGATGGACTAAGTCATACTTTCATTTCAACGCAGTGGGTAATGGATACCCAACCACTTCTGCCGTGTCTGAGGAAGTAATGGCAGTCATTGCGTACCCTCCGGGAGGGGAAGATATAACCAAACTACTTGGAAAAGACTCTTCAGTTACCCTCTAACCAGTGACCTGTACGCACACCCCTCCGCGGACATTGAAAAACGATTAAGGGTAATGGTTCACATCCGTCCAACTCTATCACCTATACACTCCTTCGCCACCAACTGTTTACCTCATCTCATTCACAACTTAAGAGTGACTGCTCTCTCTTCCTCCTTCTCCTCCACACTTCATACCATGTATGACCCAACTATCACCCTCATGCTCCATCTCCAAACACAGATGCATAACTCGAAGAAAATAGACTTGAAAAAAAAACGATTAAGGCAAATGGACCACATCCCTCCTGCTGGACTCTACTCTCTCACCCTCTCCCACTTACGGCTTCCTGTAGGAGGAGCTAATGGTTTGTCAAAACCGCAAATGACCCCCGAGCAGTCTCACGACGAGGGGAAGCTCCCCTCACCCTTCCATCCCTCCCTCCCTCCCTCACCCCTCCCCCCACCCCAAACAACATATCCGCTATGTTGGGACCCCTCTCACCTACACTCAGCCTCTACATAGCATACTATCATCAACAACTATTATCTTCACACAGGATTAAGTCTACGGCAAACACACATACATATTCATTTACTCTTTCCTCAGATTCCACTCTTATCCTTGTATTTCTTACTCTACCACATACTCTCCTACATCCCCAACAACATATCCTCCCCTCTTTCCTGACCACATACCCAAACCCCCTGAGGACTAGAACCGCGCGCACCACCTGCTCACCACATACCTCCGACATGCGCCAAACTTCCGGGTAAATCCCCCAAACCCTTGAGGACTAGACACCTGCGCGCCACCTGCCCAGCTGCCACTCACGAGTGCCACCTGGGCAGATGGCGCGCCCGGTTCTAGTCCTCATCTACACTACTACTGGGAAGGCTATGTAGCACCATCAAATGTGCAGAGTAATCAGAGGGCGAAAAATATCACCAAGGATGCCAATACCAGAACCAAACCGCATAAGGGGAACGATATTAAAAGTATCCGATTCACCAAGAATTCTACCGAGGGGCAAGTGACCGCAAGGGACTGTCTGAAAGCAAGACACGCTCGTCCTGTAAGTCAGGACATTCAAGAAGGATATGCACGATAGTAAGAGGGACAATACAATGTGGACAATAAGGAGCTGGGTGGCGCTCCATTAAGTGACCATGACTTAATCGAGTATGGCCAATACGCAACCTCGCCAGAGCTTTTTCCCATCGCCGGTTATGGTGGTAGGAGGACGGCCACGAGGACACACAACTCCTAAAAGTATGTAGTTTATTACCAGTTACAGATGACCAACAAGCCTGCCAACTGGTAAGGATTGAGGAATGGATAACCGGGTAAAAGTCGGAATAAGGAATACCTTTATGAGAGATGGGACAGAGCGGACAGCTTCCCTGGCGGCAGCATCCGCACTCATTTAAAGAGACACCAATATGGCTGGGAACCCAACAAAACTCAACCGACTTAAATTTACTGTGAACAAAAAACAGCCAATGCGGGATCTCGACAACCACTGGATGAACCGGATTAAAGGACCCGAGAGCCATGAGGGCACTACGAGAGTCTACAACAAATACAAAAGAAGATTGACAACGAGAAAGCCGGAGACGAAGAGCATAGAGAATAGCATAAAGTTCTGCTGTGAAGATGCTAGTCTCCGCAGGTAAGCGACACAAGTGCAAACAGGAAAAACAACAGAGTAGCCTACACCGTCAGCAGACGTAGACCCATCGGTGAAGACGGAAACGGAGTGGGAGTGAGAATAAAAGTGCTCAAGGAAAAAGTCGTTTTAGAACCGTAGGTCCGTAGGTAGGGTAAAAGCTTTAGTGATGCAGGTTAAGGATGTACAAAACTGCGGAAGAGGAGACTCTCCACAGGGGCAAAGAAGGAACACGAGGATAAATATTAGAAATACGAACTGAGAGAATCTTGTAAGCGAGATAACCGGACAGAAAGAGAGGTGGTGAGGAGGATCAGGAACCGCAAGAGGGGTAAAAGTTAAAGCACGACAGAGGCGAGAGGAAGGATGTTGCAAGGACAGCGCAAGACAGCGAAGACAGTAGCGATCATGGCGGGCCTGGAGAGATAGAAAGCCAGTGTCAACATACAAGCTGAGGACGGGAGTCGAACGAAAGGCACTAGAACTGAGGCGCAACCCAGTATGGTGCAAAGCATCAAGACGGCGAAGAGAAAGAAGCAGACGAGTAAGCAGGGCAACCATAATCGAGCTTAGACAGGACGAGAGAGGAATGTAAAGCGAGTAGAGTGCGCCTATCCCTACCCAAAAAGTATGGGACAATACCCGAAGGAGGGTAAGGGCTTTAGAGTTCAACACGGAGGGTAAGGGCTTTTGCATTCAACACGGAGGTAAGAGACATGGGGCGACGAAAACAAACGAGTGTCAAAAAATCAACCATTAAAGCTTAGCGGAATCATTGTACACAATGGAGTGAGCATAAAGCGACAGAGAAGGACGAAGAACAACACGCTTCAGAGTAAAAATCATAGCACAAGTCTTAGAAGTAGAGAACCTGAAGCCATGATCAGTGGCCCAAGACGACACGGCATCAATCGCAAGTTCAAGTCGCCGTTGAAGGCGAGGTGAACCATCACCCCGACAGCAAAGGGTAAAATCGTCATCATAGAGAGCTGATAAGACGCCAGAAGGAATAGAGGAAAGAAGACCATTGAGGGCAACTAGAAAAAGAGTTGTTCTCAGAACACTACCCAGGGGTACACCCTCATACTGCCTAAAAGAGGCAGAGAGAGTGGTACCAAACCTCACTCGAAAGGAACGACGAGAGGAAACTTTGGAGGAAGAGAGGGAGAGTCCCACGAAGGCCTAAAGAATGGAGATGGGACAGAATATGATACCGCCAGGTAGTGTCGTAAGCCTTTTCCAGGTCAAAAAGGACGGCAACAACGGAGGTCTTCGCAGCAAAAGCAGTACGAATATAGACCTACAAGTTCACCAGGACATCAGTTGTGCTGCGGCACTTGCGGAAACCAAATTGAGAAGGGAAGAGGTGGTGATGGTGTTCCAAGAATCACATCAGACGAACGTTAACCATATGTTCAGACACAGTTTGCAGACAGCTTGTGAGGGCAGTAGCGCGAAAGTCCTTAGGGAGCCGGTCGGCCGAGCGGACAGCACGCTGGACTTGTGATCCTGTGGTCCTGGGTTCGATCCCAGGCGCCGGCGAGAAACAATCGGCAGAGTTTCTTTCACCCTATGCCCCTGTTACCTAGCAGTAAAATAGGTACCTCGGTGTTAGTCAACTGTCACGGGCTGCTTCCTGGGGGTGGAGGCCTGGTCGAGGACCGGGCCGCGGGGACACTAAAGCCCCAAAATCATCTCAAGATAACCTCAAGAAGTTCCCAGAGACCCTGGTTTGCGAACAGGGAGGACAACGGCATCGAGCTACTGTTCAGGGACTGACGACGATTCCCAGATCCGATTATACAGACTCGGTAAATACCGAGAAGTGCACGGAGGGAGATAGCGAAGCATCTCATAATGAATGCCATCGGAGCCCGCCAATGTAGAACAGCAGAGGGCCAGGGCAGACCGAAGTTCAGAGAGAGAGAAGGGATCATTATAGGGAAGTCGAAGATGAGTGCAGAAATTTAAAGGACAAGATTCAAGGGCAGGTTTACGAAGAAGGAAAGATTGGGGAAGATGAAAACCAGAGCTAACAGAAGAAAAGTGGGAACCCAGTTCGGTAGTGACCTGCAACGGGTACGCCACATGAGTATCATGGAGGTGAAGGACCGGGGAGACATTGGGAACGAACTTACTCGCTATCTTGCAGATACACTTCCAGATCTGCGGCAGAGGAGTTTCGGATGTAATGGTGGAGACATAAGATGCCCAACATTCACGTTTAGCCGTACAGATGGCCCTACGGGCCACCGCACTAACCTTCCGAAATAAAAGAAAATAAAAGAATCGGCCGTCAAGAAATAAATCGAAATAAAAGAAAAGAATCGGCCGTCTGCCGGCGGCGGTGTCTCTACCAGGCTGCACGCTTACAGTGGATAGCCCGAGCAGTCTGTATTCCACCATGGAATGCACTTCTGTGATCCCCAAGAGGAAGAGCGAGGAATAGAGTGGAGGGCAGCGTCGAAGACGGTGTCATGAAAAAGGAGGAGAGAGCGAGAGAGCGAGAGAGAGAGAGGGGTCAGAGAGCAGCAGCAGCGCTGAGGGTAAATAGGTTCCAGTCTGCCTTAAACTGCCACCAAGGGAAGGAGAGAGGAGGGTGAGAAGTAAGTAAGTAATTATCAAAAGAAGGCACCAAACCGGGAAGGCTATGTAGCACCATCAAATACGCAAAATAATCAGAGGGCGCTAAATATCACCAAGGATGCCAATACGAGAACAAAAACACATAAGGCGAATGATATCAAAAGTATCAGAGTCACCAAGAATTCTATCGAGGGACAGGTGACCGCGAGGGGCGGTCGGAAAGCAAGACACACGCTCGTCCTGGAAGTCAGGACATTCAAGAAGGACATGCACGACCGTAAGAGGGACAATGCAACTAGGACAATAAGGAGCAGGGCGGCGCTCCATCAAGTGACCATGGGTTAAGCGAGTATGGCCAATACGCAACCTCGCCAGAGCTGTTTCCCACCGCCGGTTACGGTGGAAAGAGGACGGCCACGAGGAAACACAACATTTAAGAGTACGTAGCTTGTTACCAGTAACAGACAACCAAGAAGCCTGCCAACGGGTAAGGACTGAGGAATGGATAACCGGGTAAAAGTCGGAATACGGAATGCCTTTACGAGAGATGGGACAAGAGCGGACAGCTTCCTTAGCGGCAGCATCCGCACGCTCATTTAAAGACACACCAATATGGCTGGGAACCCAACAAAACTCAACCGACTTAAATTTACTGTGAACGAGAAACAGCCAATGCTGGATCTCGACAACTACTGGATGAACCGGATTAAAGGACCCGAGAGCCATGAGGGCACTACGAGAGTCAACAACAACCTCAAAGGAAGACTGACAACGAGAAAGCAGGAGACGAAGAACATAGAGAATAGCATAAAGTTCCGCTGTAAAGATGCTAGTCTCTGGAGGCAAGCGACACATATAAGTGCGATCAGGAAAAACAACAGAGTAGCCAACACCGTCCGCTGACTTAGACCAATCGGTGAAGACAGAAACGGAGCGGGAGTGAGAAGAAAAGTGCTCGAGGAAAAGGCGTTTTAGAACCGTAGGAGAGGTAAAAGCTTTAGTGATACGGGTCAAGGAAGTACAAAACCGCGGAAGAGGGACCCTCCACGGGGGCAAAGAAGGAACAACACGAAGAGAAACATCAGAAATACGAACGGAGAGAGAATCCTGTAGGCGAGATAACCGGACAGAAAGAGGGAGGTGGTGAAGAGGAACAGGAACCGCAGGAGGGGTAAAAGTTAAAGAGCGACAGAGGCGAGAGGAAGGATGTTGCAAGGACCGCGCAAGATAGCGAAGACAGTAGCGATCACAGCGGTCCTGGAGAGACAGGAAGCCAGTGTCAACATACAAGCTAAGGATGGGAGTCGAACGAAAGGCACCAGAACTGAGGCGCAACCCAGTATGGTGCAAAGCATCAAGACGGCGAAGAGTAGAAGGAGAAGCAGACGAGTAAGCAGGGCAACCATAATCGAGCTTAGACAGGACGAGAGAGGAATGTAAAGCAAGGAGAGTGCGCCTATCTGCCCCCCAAGAAGTATGGGACAAGACCCGAAGGAGGGTAAGGGCCTTAGAGCACTCAACACGGAGGTAAGAGATATGGGGAGACCAAGACAAACGAAAGTCAAGGAATAACCCCAAAAGCTTCGCGGAATCTTTGTATTCAAGGGGATGACCATAAAGTGACAAAGAGGGACGAAGAACAACCCGTTTCCGCGTAAAAGTCATGGCACAAGTCTTAGAAGTAGAGAACTTGAAGCCATGACCTGTGGCCTAAGACGAAACGGCATCAATTGCAAGTTGAAGGAGAGGCGAATCATCACCCTGACAACAAAGAGTAAGATCATCGACATAGAGAGCGGAGAAGACACCAGAAGGAAGAGAGGAAAGAAGACCATTGAGGGCAACCAGAAAAAGAGTAGTGCTCAGAACACTACCCTGGGGCACACCTTCGTATTGCTGAAAAGAGGGAGAGAGAGCGGTACCAAGGCGCACCCGAAAGGAACGACGAGAGAGGAAGCTGCGGAGTAAGAGAGGGAGATTACCACGAAGGCCAAAAGAATGAAGTTGAGATAGGATATGATAACGCCAAGTGGTGTCGTAAGCCTTTTCTAGGTCAAAAAGAACGGCAACAACGGAGGTCTTCGCAGCAAAAGCAGTACGAATATAGACCTCCAAGTTCACCAGGACATCTGTCGTGCTGCGGCACTTGCGGAAACCAAATTGAGAAGGGGAGAGGAGGTGATGGTGTTCCAGGAACCACATCAGACGAACGTTAACCATACGTTCAAAGAGTTTGCAGACACAACTTGTGAGAGCAATAGGGCGAAAGTCCTTAGGGGAAGTACCCAGAGACCCCGGTTTGCGAACAGGGAGGACAATGGCATCGAGCCAGTCCTCAGGGACTGACGACGACTCCCAGATCCGATTATACAGACTCAGTAAATACTGAGACGTGCTCGGAGGGAGATGGCGAAGCATCTCATAATGAATACCATCGGAGCCCGCCGCCGTAGAACCGCAGAGGGCCAGGGCAGAACGAAGTTCAGAGAGAGAGAAGGGATCATTATAGGGAAGCTGAAGATGAGTGCAGAAATCTAAAGGACGAGACCCAAGGACAGGTTTACGAAGAAGGAAAGATTGGGGAAGATGAAGACCAGAGCTAACAGAAGAAAAGTGGGAACCCAGTTCGGATGTGGGAACCGACCTGTGAGATTTATATTTATTTAATTTATATGAATTTATATTTACGTTAATTTATATACTTCGATAGCAATTTGTATAATGATAAGTGGACTGTATTTCTGCAATAATCTCTTAATCTCACAAATCGATCCTCTACACATTAGGGGGGTTATTAAATTAATATATATGCAGCCAATCAAACTACAGTAACTACATACATTGAAAAGGTTCCTTATCTTATAGTACAGCAGGTTAGTCCACCAGGTATAACTAGGGTGTAGACACCAAATTATCCTCTTTGAGGTAGCTTCCATATCACCCAGTAACTGGTGCACAAATCTTGCATCCTCGTCTTGACCTGTCAAAAGTGCGCTAGCTGTGAAGCCAGAATCCTATATATGACAAGCTATATCAGAGAAAACACTATACAGTACATGGAACATTGAAGACCTGGCTTAATTACCTTTAGTTTGAGGCTTCCACGTGATCTAACCGGTTCACCCTATATCCTGACATTAATGGCCATAAATGAATGATAAACGGGTTTCGGATAGACTTAACTTGAATTGTAGACATCGTGTTGGAGATGGTACCTTTGGTTTCCATAACACTACGTCCAAGTAAATTTAACAGGAGCCGAATTTGCTCCCGTGTGAGCCTCTGGTCTCAATATAAACAATGGCTGTTTAACACTCCATACTATTGACGTTACTGGCCGACATTGTCCAGAATGATAGGAGCCGAATTTGCTCCACACGTCTCGGAGGTGACACAACAATGGCTCCCTCCTTCCTCCCTCTCGCCTGGCCTACTTTGTCCAGATTTCAGAAAGTGGTAGAAGGGTCACATTTACTCTACTTTAATATTGATAATTAAGTTAATTTATATAAGATGTTTTTATGATGGTAAAGTCCAAAGACTAATGTATTTAAGAATAATTCCCAGCAGAATAGCTGGTGAATTATAATGGTATGTGGTGATGATATCCCGTTTTCTTTAGATGGTAACTCCACTACAAGTTACGTTTTCTATGGGTAACTTGTTTATACAACACAGCTATTATCTGTATGATTATTAAATGGTGTCGGATTTTCCGACATAATTCCCCAGGGGGCTGCTCACGGGTCGAAGTCCTCTTTAGAACAGACGAACACCGATACTCCTCCTTCGAATTATTACATTAATTTGATGTTAGTAGTTAGTAATCACACATTTGTGCGTCTGTTCGTACAGGACGGATGTCCCGTACTAGAGTTGTAGGGGTTAGAAGTCTAATGCGATTTCATTTCCCTGTCAACTCTTGAAAGGCTAATATTCAAGCCTAATTACATATTATTTAACCCAGAAGACTGGATGTGATCAAGTACTACAGTCAAGTATGATTCAGGGACTGCAGTGAGATCAGTGACATTAGATATAACTTGAAGTTTCTTCAGGTAACTGGTCACTGATATATAAACACTGAGGCCCATGGAATACATCTTGATTAAATAATAAATGTATCAAATCAGTCATCAGATTTATTAGGGTTTAATTTAGTTAATTGATTCAGAGGATTGAATAGCTCATCATTAAAGTAAAGTATGGTTCTGAGACTGCAGTGGGTTCAGTGACATTGGTCGCAGTGACTTGTAGCTGGTTTAGGCTACTGTTCACTGATTTGCCACTGAGGCCTCATGAACTCATCTCCAGCTTCAAATGATGATACTAACATCAACCTCTGTTGCTATAGTCAGCTGTAATCTCCTTAGTATAATGCTACTGGAGAAATATAATCAGCTGACATATTTAGATTTCTATTGGTATTGTTTATCTGCAGTCATAGGTCTCCTCAGGCTTGATACTGGGCCTGAGAGTAATTTACCTCCTGCAGAGTTTAACATGGTTATGCCCTGATATTTAGTAGGGCTACCGATGAATCGATGACAATAGTCTGTCCCTACAAGGAGACCGAAGTCGTTGAGGTGATCAGACTTAATATTATCTGCCAATTTTATTCCTCTATTTCTCAGGAATTTGGCTGTTGCTCTCAGACCTTGAACTTGTAGGTCTACTGGTATTTTGTCCACCACAATGGCTTGTACTCGACAGACGTACCTGCCTAAGCGTACTGATGGTTGTACCACCTGGTAGACTTGAGGTCCTGCATCTGTTATAAACCCTGAGATATTGAATGACATCTGGGCTACAGGCCTTAATTGTAGTTCTTCTGCCAGCTTTTTAGTGATATATGTTCTTTGGGATCCTTGGTCAAACAACCCACGGGTATGGACCTTGTCCCTCTTATTCAGGATGGTAATTTGGGCAGTAGGCAAAGTCGTATTACCTTTAGACTTTGCCGATTGGACACTCTTTGTTTGTTGCACCTTGCAGTACTGTACTGTGGTGGGAATGCTATCTTCCACCTTGGGTCTTGAATACGTTAATTTGGTGTCTCTGCACAATGCTGCATGGTGCTGACCTTTATTACACCTATTACAGGTGTGTAATTGGGTATCACAGTCCTTGATGTTATGTTTCCTGAGGCACCTCGTGCAATGTTGCAAATCTTTGAGTCGCTCAACACGGGCGTCACTATCAGGAAAATTAGGGCAGTGGTACATTGAATGTTTCTCATTGCAGAACAAACATGTTCCATAGCTTCCAGTACCCTTTGGTGTCACGTTCTTGGATGACACAGTAACTATAGGCTTGGAGGGTCCCACTGCATATACGCCCACACTGCTACTGTTCCACTTTGGTGTTGAATTATATTGTCTAGATTGATTTGGAGTACCTTTGGTACTCTGTGGTTTACTATTATTGGTTTCTGAGGGTTTACTTGGTGGTTTTAATTTGTCATGTGTTCGTAATTGATGAACTACTGACTTTAAACCTTCAGATATTTCATTCATGGATAAGATGCTTTTATTGTAATGAGCACTCATTTGTCTCAATATGTCCCTAGGTATTTTTTCCTGGACAATTATTTTCAAGACCCACTCAGCCCCGTTTGTATCTGCTGTCAGGCTGAGGGCATTGATCAATGATTCTACCTCCAGCTTGAAGACTTGGAGTGAATCAGCTGAAGCCTCCGGTGGGGGTAAATGCAACAGCTCATGAACTAAATGTGATGTTCTTACTTCTGGATCAGCATAATTATCCTTGAGGAGTTTTACTGCCAGATCATAGCCGTCATTAGTTAATCTCAGATGGGATACTACTGTTTTAGCCTCACCTGATAATTGGCCTTGCAAATAAGAGAATTTACTACTCTTTGGTAAAGATTGTTTTGAGTCTACAAGGTCAACGAATTTGTTCCAAAATTCGTCCCAATCTTCCTCATCTTTTCCTGAGAAAGTGGGTAAATTAATTGGAGGGAGTCGAGCTTCTGCTTGACTCGTATTAGATGCAACTGTTGTTGTTGTTGCTGTTGCCTTGTTCTGGGCAATTAATTTGACATAAGGCTGTAATGTGGCCTGAGTGTGATCTTCATAATTCGCAAGATCAACCATAATGTCGTCTATTTCTGTTTCTGATAAATTAGTGTTGGCAAGTTCAGCCACATATGTTGCTATTTGACATTTAATTTGCTCAAATTTACCTGCAGCTGCTTGATAATAGCTTTCCAGGTCAGCATAATCAACTTGAGATTGTTGTGACAAATCTTCACATTTCTTGATCTGTCTTGTTAAGTGGCCTTTAAGACCTGCAAGGGTTCTTTTCATTCTCCCTGCATTATCCATACTGGCTCGTTGGTGAAGCCTTGTAGGGCTTGTACTTGGGCTGCTCATAATACTGAACAAACACTAATGGTAGCCTAGGGTAAATTCTGAACTCACTAGGCAATAATCCTACCTCTACTAGAGGTTAGCACTTAAAATTAATGCACATTATATATACACAATCATACACACTAATGATTTGAGTGATAAACCAGTGTCACTGGAAGTACCTTTAGGTTAGCTCTTCTATATCACCCTAGGATGGAAGAGACTAATTAATCACTCAAAGGTGTAATGATCATAAGTAAATTATTATATATACAACTCAACTCGAGTTGATAAAAATTACACCCAAAATAGGGTCTGGACCATTCATTAATGGTGCTAGGTTAATCAATATAGTACAACTGACTATGGTAATAATGGGACTAAGATGAACGATAATAGTTCAACTAGTCAATGGTAATATCCTACCCTGTTGTGGGTTGGCAATTAGTAAATATTATACTGTGATCACTAGTGCAATATATATTAAATAATTCTCTATTTTGGAGAAATAATATACACAATTATTGATAATAGCCTCTTAATTAGCCTCTATGAAACTTCTAATATTATCAAGAAGTATTAAATATTATTAGTGACCTCGCGAAATAAACTCCACAAAATTCGTAGATAATCTCTCGCGAAATGTAACACCACGAAATCCGTGAACAATCTCGCGAAGACACAGTCACTAATTAGGCTGGCTTCAATATTAGCGCTGTCATTTCACGAAATAACACGCCACCAAATATCTGTGGGTGTGCATGAAACCGCTGACGAAGCTGAACTGGGCTGAGGGAGGCTCCTGAGCTCCCTCGAGGCTACGCTGCCGTCTTGACTGCTGGCTTTGTTTAAATCACACTGCACTAGTTTATTTAATGAATCCACTGGTTAACTGGTTCATCCGGTACTAAGATGACCAAATGTGGGTTCATAGGACCAAATATTCCGGTTCCGAAGGTCCAAATAATGTGGGAACCGACCTGTGAGATTTATATTTATTTAATTTATATGAATTTATATTTACGTTAATTTATATACTTCGATAGCAATTTGTATAATGATAAGTGGACTGTATTTCTGCAATAATCTCTTAATCTCACAAATCGATCCTCTACACATTAGGGGGGTTATTAAATTAATATATATGCAGCCAATCAAACTACAGTAACTACATACATTGAAAAGGTTCCTTATCTTATAGTACAGCAGGTTAGTCCACCAGGTATAACTAGGGTGTAGACACCAAATTATCCTCTTTGAGGTAGCTTCCATATCACCCAGTAACTGGTGCACAAATCTTGCATCCTCGTCTTGACCTGTCAAAAGTGCGCTAGCTGTGAAGCCAGAATCCTATATATGACAAGCTATATCAGAGAAAACACTATACAGTACATGGAACATTGAAGACCTGGTCTAATTACCTTTAGTTTGAGGCTTCCACGTGATCTAACCGGTTCACCCTATATCCTGACATTAATGGCCATAAATGAATGATAAACGGGTTTCGGATAGACTTAACTTGAATTGTAGACATCGTGTTGGAGATGGTACCTTTGGTTTCCATAACACTACGTCCAAGTAAATTTAACAGGAGCCGAATTTGCTCCCGTGTGAGCCTCTGGTCTCAATATAAACAATGGCTGTTTAACACTCCATACTATTGACGTTACTGGCCGACATTGTCCAGAATGATAGGAGCCGAATTTGCTCCACACGTCTCGGAGGTGACACAACAATGGCTCCCTCCTTCCTCCCTCTCGCCTGGCCTACTTTGTCCAGATTTCAGAAAGTGATAGAAGGGTCACATTTACTCTACTTTAATATTGATAATTAAGTTAATTTATATAAGATGTTTTTATGATGGTAAAGTCCAAAGACTAATGTATTTAAGAATAATTCCCAGCAGAATAGCTGGTGAATTATAATGGTATGTGGTGATGATATCCCGTTTTCTTTAGATGGTAATTCCACTACAAGTTACGTTTTCTATGGGTAACTTGTTTATACAACACAGCTATTATCTGTATGATTATTAAATGGTGTCGGATTTTCCGACATCGGAAGCGACCTGCAACGGGTCCGCCACAAGAGTATCATGGAGGTGAAGGACCGGTGAAACATCGGAAACGAACTTACCCACTATCTTGCAGATACGCTTCCAGATCTGGGCCAGAGGGGTCTCGGACGTAATTGTTGAGACATAAGATGCACAACATTCACGTTTAGCCGTACGGATGGCCCTACGGGCCACCGCACTCGCTTTCCGAAAGAAAAGAAAAGAATCGGTCGTCTTCCTACGGCGGTGCCTCTTCCAGGCTGCACGCTTACAGTAGACAGCCCGAGCACAGTCCGCATTCCACCAGGGAACGCACTTCCGTGGACCCCGAGAGGAAGAGCGAGGAATAGAGCGGAGGGCAGCGTTGAAGACAGTGTCATGAAAAAGGAGGAGAGCGCGAGAGAGAGGCAGAAGGGAGAGGTCAGAGAGCGCAGCACTGAGGGTAAATAGGGTCCAGTCTGCCTTAGCAAACTGCCACCTAAGGAAAGAGAGGGAAGGGCGAAAAGAGAAAAAGGAAACAAGGATGGGGAAATGATCACTTCCATGGAGGTCATCAAGAACCTGCCACGTGAAATCTAAGTAAAGAGAAGAAGAGCAGAGAGAAAGATCAAGACAATAAAGGGTGCGAGCCCGAGAGTCCAAATGAGTGGGCTCCCCAGAATTCAGAAGAGACAGGGAAGAAGAGAGGAGAAACGGCTCAAGGAGGCGACCCCGGGTATTCGTCAGAACGTCACCCCAAAGAGAATGACGACAATTGAAGTCACCCAGCAGGAGCACAGGCTCTGGCAAGGAGTCTAGGAGGTGTTTCAAATCAGGAAGAGAGAGCGGGACACTCGGGGGGAGATAAATGGAACAAACTGTGTACCATTTCCCCACAAAGATACGAGCAGCAGAACAATGGAGAGGCGAAGGAAAAAGTAAAGGAACAAAGGGAACATCAGCCCGAATCAAGAGAGCAGAAGAATTAGAAGCCCCAGCAATGGCTGGGGGGGGGGGGGAGAGAAAGGAATAGCCACGAAAACGACCAGGACGAGCACCAAGCATTGGCTCCTGGAGACAGACACAAAGGGGCGAAAACTGCGAAATCAGAAGTTGGAGTTTGAGGAAATTGGCGTAATAACCTCGAACGTTCCATTGAAGAATGGACAACGACGAGAAGAGAAAGGACAAAAACAGAGAATAAGGAAGAAACAAAGGCGAAAGAGCAACAGAGCACGTTAAAGAATATCAGGGTCGGGATCAGGGTCAGCAAAGTCAGGGTTAGGGGGCATGGGTAAACTGAGCAAAGACGGAGGGAAGGAAACGAGAGAACAGATCAGAGGTGGGCGGGCAGGGTCCGGAGGAGGAAGAGGAGGAGGAAGAGGAGGAGACAACGGAGAGGAGCAGTCAAGGACAGCAGCAGGAAGAGGGGGAGGAGAAAGAGGGGAGCGCACCCCAGCAAGAGCAGCAACCGAAAGGGAAGCAGGGGCCAAAGAAACCTCCAAAGCAGGAACAGGGGGCGCAAGCACTGAAACGGGAGGGGAAGGAGCAACAGAGCCAGAAGGAGGAGCTGAGGAAGAAAGCGAAGCCTTCTTACCCGCCGGGGAAGAGGAAGGAGAGGAGCCAGGAGACCGGTGTCCCAGCAACTACGTACCGGGCAACGGATTCCAGTGTCTCAACAGGAGAAGCCGAACGAGAGCACACACGACGGCCGTTAGGAGAGCGATGGACATCCGCCCGCACCGACAGGCGGTGGGGAGAGCCAATAGATGGAGGAAGAGGATGGGAAGGAGGATCGGAGGGGGACGAGGAAGAAGACACAGAAGACACGACAGACCGGGTAGAAGGAAGGGGAACCCCAGACAGAGGACCAGGAGGAGGATCCTTCGGGAGAGAACCCAAAGGAACAGAGGAGGGGGCAGTGGGCGCATCAGGGTCCAAGGCCCGGAAACGGTTGTGAGTCTGAGGAAGGCGGGAAGGACGAGGAGAGGAAGAGCGCAACACGCGAGCATAAGAGATATTAGCATAAGGCGGGAGCCGGCGAACCTAACGCCTCGCCTCAGGAAAAGATAAACGCTCCCGGTGCTTCAGGTTGAGGACGGCTGCCTCAAGCTTGTAATGGACACACGCACGGGAGAAGGTAGGATGGGCCTCACCGCAGTTGAGGCAACGAGCCTGGGAGAAGTGCACTCCGACTTAGAGTGACCTTCGCCACCACACAAAGGACAGAGAGAGACAGTCCCGGAGCAGCGGAGGGCACCATGCCCAAACCTCCAGCACTTGTTGCAGAGCCGAGGAGAAGGAATGTACTCCTGGACAGAGCACCTGGCACCAGCAAGAATGACAGAGGGTGGAAGGGTCCTACCATCAAAGGTAATCTTCACAACCCGGAGGGGTTGACGGCGACTACCACGAGGGGGACGAGTAAACGTGTCCACCTGGAGAATAGAATGGCCCTGGGCAGCGAAGATATGTCGAATATCGTCGTGGCAGTCGCGCAGGTCCCGAACACCGGTCGCAACATGGGGCGGGAGCAAAATAGTGCCAACACTGGCATTCAACTGAGCGTTCTTCGAGACTCGAACGGGGGTCTCGCCAAGACAGGATAAGGCAGCCAAGCGGGAAGCAGCATCCTGAGAAGGAGCAGCAACGACACATGTACCGAGACGAGTGGGGTTGAAAGTAATGGAGGCATCCACGGAATCAATGAGATGTCGATGGAGGGAGAAATCGTCAGGAGGCGCAGAATCAAGAGGGAGGAGATCAATATATTTGGCCCACGAAGCGGGACCAAACAAGGCTTGATAGGTAGCAGAACTGGAAGGAATCGAGCGAGGGCGGCCGTGACGAGGACGGCGGTGAGAACCCCCAGAGAGAGAGGGGTTAAAAGGCGCAGTAGTTACAACTAGAGAAGGACCCGCGCCAGGGGACGAGGTAGTCACCACTGGGGGCTTGGGGCTCGACCCAACCACAGAGGAGGGAGGGGAGCCAGGGGAAGGAGTCAGAGAGGCCAAAGGAGGAGCAAGGTCGGGGCCCAATACAGCGGAGGCTACAGAGCCCGGTCTTCCAATACGGACCAACTCGGGGGCTTGGTCGCCCACCCCACGAGCCTGAGAAGGTAAGCCAGAAGCATCCGAAACAGGGGTTATCATCTTGACGAAAAGAAGAATTCATTCACGAATGTGCCCCCACACCCACCATGGAGCCACAATTAGAGGCAGGACACCCAACAAGAAGCTATCGCCGATCTTGTCGGGGCCTCCTAGGGGTGCGTCGTGAGTATACGCCCCACAAACGTCACCTTAAGAAACCGACAGTCCGTCGAGATCGGGTTCAGTGACGAAAGGGGGATTGACAATAAAAGGTTCCCCTCGCTCTCGACGTCGGGTACTACAGTTCTACGGGTGCAAGAGTACGCCTCCTCAAGCACCCGGGCGTCAAAATAGAAGAAGTCCAAGGGAAGAACCAGAACGAGCAAAAGGTCGGCAGGAAACGGCAAGCAGATAGGAGAAGAGGGGGGAGAAAAACGAAACAGAAGGAAAAGGAAAAGATGCCCAGCAGAATTGGAGAGGACGGCAGCAGGAGCACAAGGCTAGAAAAGGACAGAGGACTGTCCCAAGGAGCATCACACTCCGGCAGCCGCCCACGAAGCCCCCACACGGCGACAACGAGCTGAGCGGGGAGGGGGGGAGGGTGAGAAAAGAAAAAGGTAACAAGGATTGGGAAATGGTCACTGCCATGGAGGTCATCAAGAACCTGCCACGTGATATCTAAGTAAAGAGAAGACGAGCAAAGAGAAAGATAAAGACAGGAAAGGGTGCGAGTCCGAGAGTCCAAATGCGTGGGCTCACCAGAATTCAAAAGAGGCAGGGAAGGAGAGAGGATAAACGGCTCAAGAAGGCGACCCCCGTTGTTCGTCAGAACATCACCCCAAAGAGAATGACAATTGTAATAACCTAGCAGGAGCACAGGTTCCGGCAAGGAGTCCAGTAGATGTTTCAGATCGGGAAGAGGAAGCGGGACGCTCACGGGAAGATAAATGGAACAAACAGTGTACCATTTCTTCACAAAGATACGAGCAGCAGAATAATGGAGAGGCGAAGGAAAGAGTAAGGGGACAAAGGAAACATCAGAGCGAATCAAGAGAGCAGAAGAGTTAGGAACCCCAGCAACAGCTAGGGGGAAGGGGAAGAGAAAGGAATAGTCACGAAAGCGCCCAGGACGAGCACCAAGCATCGGCTCCTGGAGACAAACACAAAGGGGCGAAAACCGCGAAATCAGAAGTTGAAGTTCAAGGAAATTGGCGTAATAACCACGAATGTTCCATTGAAGAATAGACATCGACGAGAAGGGAAAGGACAGCAACAGAGAACAACGAAGAAACAAAGGTGAAAAGGGAATACAGCACGATAAAGAAGCGCAGGATCAGGATCAAGGTCAGCGAAATCAGGGTTATGGGGTATGGGTAAACTCGGTAAAGATGGAGGGAAGGGAGATAGAGGACCGACCAGGGGCAGTTGAGGAGGGTCCGGAGGAGGAAGAGGGGGATATAACCGAGGGTCATTGAGAGCAGCAGGAGGAGCAGAAACCAGGGGATGCACCTCAGCAAGGGCACCAACCGAGAGGGAAGTGGGGCCAAAGAGACCTCAATAGCAGGAACAAGGGGTGTAACTACCGAAACGGGAGGGAACGGAGCAAGAGAGTCAGAGGTAGAAGGCGAGGAAGAAGGTGAAACCTTTTTACCCACTGGGGAGGAGATTGGAGAGGAGCCAGGCTTACGCTTCTGACTCAAAGAGAAGGTAGGTGTTCCAGCAACTACGTACTGGCAACGGATTCCAGTGTCTCAACAGGAGAAGCAGAACAAGAGCATACACGGCGGCCGTTGGGAGTGCGATGGATATCAGCCCGTATGGACAGGCGGCGTGGAGAGCCAATAGACGGTGGAGAAGGATGGGAAGGAGGATCGAAGGGAGACGAGGAAGAAGACACAGGAGACAAGACAGACCAGGCAGAAAGAATGGGGGAACCCCAGACAGAGGACCAGGAGGGGGACCCTTCGGGACAGAACTCAAAGGAACAGAGGAGGGGGCGGTGGGCGTGTCAGGGTCCACAGCCTAGAAACGGTTTTAAATCTGAGGAAGGTGGGAAGGACGAGGAGAGGAAGAGCGCAACACGCGAGCATAAGAGACATTAGCATAAGGTGGAAGACAGCAAACCTGGTGTCTCGCCTTGAGGAAAAGGCAAACGCTCCCGGTGCTTCAAGTTGAGGACGGCTGCCTCAAGCTTGTAATGTATACACGCACGGGAGAAGGCAGGGTGGGCCCCACCGCAATTGAGACAGCGATCCTGGGAAGAAGTGCACTCCGACTTAGAGTGACCTTCGCCCCCACACGAAGGACAGACAGTACTAGAGCAGCTGAGGGAACCATGCCCAAACTTCCAGCACTTATTACAGAGCCGAGGAGAGGAAATGTACTCCTGAACGAAGCACCTGGCACCAGCAAGAATGACAGAGGGCAGAAGGCTCCTACCAACAAAGGTCCCTTCGCCTTCACAACCCAAAGGGGTTGACGGCGACGACCACGAGGGCGGACGAGTAAACAAGTCTACCTGAAGGACAGAATGGCCCTGGGCATCGAGGATATGACGAATATCTTCGTGGCTGTCCTGGAGATTCCGAACCCTGGTAGCAACATGGGATGGGAGGAGAATAGTGCCTACACTGGCAGTAACCGGGCGTTCTTGGAGACCCGAATAGGGGTCTCGCCAAGGCAGGACAAGGTGGCCAACCGGGAGGCTGCATCCTGAGAATGAGCAGCAATGACACGTGTACCGAGACGGGTGGGGGTGGAAAGTAACAGGCATCTACGGAATCAACAAGGTGCCTATGGAGGGAGAAATCGTCAGGAGGCGTAGAATCAAGAGGGAGGAGGTCAAAGTATTTGGCCCACGAAGCGAGACCAAACAAGGCTTGATAAGCATCAGTACGGGAAGGAATCGAGCGAGTGCGGCTGTGTCGAGGATGGCGTTGAGAACCCCCAGAGAGAGAGAGAGAGAGAGAGAGGGGTTAAAAGGTGCAGTAGTCACAAATAGAGACTGAGCCATGCCAGAGGATGAGGTGGTCACCACTGGGAACTTGGGGCTCGACCCAACCACAGAGGAGGGAGGAGAGCTGAAGGGAATTGTCAGGAGGGTCAAAGGAGGAGCAAGGTCGGGGCCCAACGCAGCCGGGGCTACAGAGCCCAGTCTTCCAACACGGTCCAACTCGGGGGCTATGGATTGCCCACCCCACGAGCCTGAGAGGGTACTAGAGAAACACTAACTGATATAAAAACGAGAGGTAACTTTCATTCATGAATGTGCCCACACACCCACCATGGAGCCACAATTAGAGGCAGGACACCCTACAAGAAGCTATCGCCGATCATGCCGGGGTCCCCTAGGGGTGCGTCGTGAGTATACGCCCCCAGAAATGCCACCTTAAGAACCGTCAGTCTGTCGATATCGGGTTCAGTGACGAAAGGAGGATTGACAATAAAAGGTTCCCCTCGCTCTCGACGTTGGGTACTACAGTTCTATGGGTGCAAGAGTATGCCTCCTCAAACACCCAGGCATCAAAACAAAGGAAGGCCAAAAGAATGATCAAAACAGACACAAGGTCAGAAGGAAATGATAAGTAGAAAGGAGAAGAGGGGGGGGGGGGGGAAGAAAAAGGAAACAAAAGGAAAAGGAAAAGATGTCCAGCAAAATTAGTGAGGGCAGCAGCAGGAGTACAAGGCCACAAAAGGACAGAGGATTGTCCCATGGAGCATCACACCCCGGCAGCTGCCCAACAAGCCCCCACACGGTATCAATGAGCCGGACAGGGAGGGGGCCTATTTTGTCAAGTATTATTGTATGGTTAAAGTGGGGTAAGTAATAAGTTAAACAAACAAACTTTACAATTTATAACAATTTTAACAGCGAATATCGGTGCACTATTAAAAAGGGCGATTGCGAATGTTCAACCCCCCTTTCCTTTGATACGAAACAAGTGTATATATTTTATATGATTATAATTGGATTGCTTTCATGCGAGAAGTTATCAGCGCTGGCAATACAGGTATGGTGGACACTACCCGGAGGCCCTCGTGTTGCATTAGCGGGAGGTTGACGGTGGACATGACCTAGGGTCCCCTCACACCTGAAAACAACAAGACACCCTTTTAAAGTATATTTGTAAAACAAGGTGCAAGTACCTACCAAACAAAATTCGTCGCCAATGGAATCTGCGTCTGGGGATCTACTACTCAAAATTCCCTATGATTCAATTACTCATAAGAAATATGCAATTAAAGTTCTAATCCCAGACAGCATTCAGCACCATTACATCCTGGAGCATTAAATATCAAGTGCCTATATTCTCAAGCGCACTAAATCTATCAAACTGACCCGTAATACTAATCCTAACTTCAAACATTTAACACTTCCAAGACGGTTGTAACAGAACCCATGGGCATTATTACATGAGAAAAATATGATATTACAAGAATGCGACTCTTGGAAAGCTTGAATACAAGCAATTAAGGGTTTCATCGTACAATGATTTCGAAAACAGTTTTTAAACTAGATGTGAGGAGTGCAACCTCTGAATAAACTAATACATACATAACACACAAATCACAATACCGTGATGCATCAATGAACAAATCCACAAGGGCCGTGACGAGGATTCGAACCTACGATTCAGTCGATTAAGACAGCGTCTGGGATGCTCTCGGACGCGGGTTCGAATCCTCGTCACGGCCCTTGTGGATTTGTTCAATAAATACATAATTAGCATAATATAACTACTTCACTTTTCCTTATCCTACGAAAGAATATTGTATTTTTTTGCCGTTGTCTGTTGTTGATAAATCTACATATTCTACAATAAAGCAGTCAATGCATATTATCAACCATAATTTGCTAAATTTATTTATTTACCAATTCATATATATATATATTAGTATGCTTCACTTTTTGGAGAAAGTTTTTATGCCATTCAGCTTAATAATTCAGTTAAAATATGAACAAGTTAATACCGAAATTTTCCAATTATCCAATTTTTTCCGAAATTGTCACTATTTATGAGAAATATTCCTTAACAAATAACTACTAAATAAATACTGCTATGAGGAATCGTCCTCTGTTAAGCTTATAAGCCGCCGAATTATTACGGCTTAAATTTAATTATGAGGTTTATTCCTGTTATTAAATTATGATTTATAATAATATTACTGGGGTGACGTAACATGTGTGACGTCAGCCACCTCCACGTCACCACGAAGATTGAGTAACAATTATTTCCTTAAGCCTCGTTGGTCACTTAAAATGTGGAGATAAAATCAAACACTGTGTATTAAACTAATCAAGATATTCAGTTCAGAATCTGTAATGATTTTAATTAAACGGCCCAATTTCCAATTTAATAACTCCGGCATTAACGATGACGACGAGAGTGAGGAGGGAGGTCTGGCCATACTGATTCAGAGGGCTTTAAGATTGACAACGACGGTGAATCGTGATACATACTGCATTTTCATATCCTCAACGAAAGCTTAAGCCACAATTACATCCGTTAGCAGAAGACAACATTGGTTCTGTTCCAGTCCAGGATAAGTATCATCCATTTGTTATTAGTTGGATCCAATTATAGATAGTGGGAGTTGGCTAAATACTTTTTTGCCTTTATTATTTAAACAATAGAATACATATAAATAAAAGAAAAGGACAGCTTAGCAACCGAATTGTACACAAATACACAAACACAGAACGAAGCAAAAGGTTTACAAAATAGTGATGGTACCATACCACATCCACCGAACAAGATACTTATGGGCACAAAAAGTAACTAAAGCACAAAAAATACAGATAAGGGAACATGGCAACACACATCACTAATAGTAAAAAGTAATCACACACAAAGGCCACCAAACACAATGAGGCCGTTACCACCAACAATACAAGGAAACAAAACATGATTACACAAAACTGCCCATCAAGGAACACTACAAAAGGAAAAAGTCACAGCAAAACAAATTACAAGATAAATAACCAACCCCTGACCTGAAAAACACAAAACACACCACCAATACACACAACCATCCATATTAGAAACAAGCAAAACGAACACACACGCACCACGAAAGGCGGAGATGCAGCCCCAGTCACCGCTTACTGTCTGGATACCACCCAACACTTAGCAGCCTATTAACCGCCGTCAACCCGAGTTCAGGTTGATACACCTTCTTGGGAGCATGGGGGCACGAAAAAGCAGAAGCCTCAAGAGAAGAGGTCACAGACCTACAGTACTGAAACCAAATCTGGGAGTTGCGTGGTGACCACCGGCCAGGTCGGACGTTCCTGAGGTCTCTCCGCTCCTGGCTAGTGTTTACGTTGGATGATTGCTGGTTTGCCCTGGTGGTGGTGGTTTGGAACAAGGTCCTTGCCGGGCACTGTGTTGGTATGCTGGACGGCTCCCGCACCCTGACGATGTCGCTGAAATGTAGTGTACCATCGTCGATGTCCGTGTTGGGTTACACGCTCCGCTGCCTGTATAGGGGTCAACCGCACACCTGTTATAGGTGTGGTCACGAGGGTCATCTGGCTGCAGCGTGCGACGTGGGAGCGACTGCTCGGGTGCATGTTTTTCGTGTGGAGGATTTTCTGCCCCTGTTGCGTTCGGACGGTTCTGAGGGTGGAGTGGGTACTGTGCCTGAGGCACCTGATTGCCTGTCTGCTGCTCCGTCTGTTGAGGTGGGTTCTACGGCCTGTGCGACGCATCTGGTAACTGCTGTGGCCCCTGGGGTTGTTGAGCCGGTGTCTGTGGGTGTCGGGCCGTCGCCTGCGCTGCGTGTAGTGCAGGATGTCCCAGTGGAGGTCCATGTCCCGCCCCTGCCTGTGGATGTGGTACCGGCTCTCGGGGACGCGGGTTCTGCTGTTTTTGAGGGGGGGGGGGGGGGGGCTTCAGCAAGGGGAGGTGCCTGCCGGCCTGTGTGTGTTGGCGACTGTAGTTCTGCTACTTCCATCCCTTTGCAAAAGCGTGCACGTCAGTATTCTGAGGCTGTTTCCCTGGATGATGTGGACAGTGTGGGTGATGTGGCCTCTGTTGACTCTTCGGACAGTGCGGGTGTGGACTGTGTGCATGTGAAGATGGTTGCCATGCTTGCAGAGGGGCCTGCTGGGCGTGGTTTGGTGCGGCCTGTCTCGAAGCGTTCGCGGCAGGCTCGGAGTGTGTCCTCCCTTCGTGGTGTGCCTTGGAAGGAGGTGGGGGAGTATGGTGCTCTGGCGTCCCCCGCCGTGGATGATGGTGCTGTGAGGGGCTCCGAAGTTGCTACCTGTGCCCCCCCCCCCCTCTTGCGTCTCCTGCAGTGGGGGGGTTGCCCCAGATGATCAGGACCTCGTCGTGGTGTTGCGGAAAGATGTGCGCCGGGGGACCTTGGCTCCTGTGACCAGTGGTGGGGTTGATGCCACGCCTGCTTCCCCTGCAGTTCCCTCTTCTTCGTTGCCCTGATCTGGGGGGAGCCTAGTCCCGACTACTGGGGCCGTGATCTGTGAGGGTCCGGTGTTGGGCCCCTTATCGGGATGCCCGGGTGCTTCCGATCCTGTGGTGCTCATCCATTGTCTGGGTGTTGTTATGATCTCAGCCTGCAGGAGAAACGAGTCTCCCTCCTTGAGAGTTATTCGTCAAGCCTGACCTGATTAGAAGGTCTAGCAAATATTGAGGTGATAACACATATGTAAAATAGTTGCTTGGATATATATAACAATTTGAGATTATGGGCAGTGAAGAAGAAAACAGATAAATGACTGTCTAGGAGATGTGGACATTTTGCTGGAGGCGTAAGGCTTGCTTCTGGAGGGCTTTGGCCTCACTTGAGGCCAGACATCGCAGGGGAAAAGCCGCGCTCCGTTGAGCTCCCGTCAGAAGGGAACCCCTAGTGATATATCTCGAAGAGAAGAGAAGTGTGCAGACGTACCAGCTGTGGAATCGAGTTGGGGATGTGTGGTCTCAAGTCCTGGGCGATGAGAAGTGTTTATTAAACCGCCCAGAGGCATTATTGTGGGCCGTGGAAGCGCCCTGACCAAGCTTCGTCAGAGGGAGGAGCGCCCTCGACTAGACAATATGTGGTAAGCACGATTTAAGCCAGTTCATAGTGATTGCTTGTAGTTGGTCGTGTGCCCAGCGACAGTAGCGATGTTTATTTATAAGTTAGACATGTTTTGATAAGGCAGAAAGCCTAAAATAAGAGAGTGGAGAGGGAGGAACACGGAGCGACGTCCGTCCCCTCTGAGCGCTGGCAGGCAACTGAGGGAGCCAGCTCCTGAAGGTGAAGGACCCTCCCTCAGTGAGGAGGCCCGCCGGGCGAGGTGGAGTATGGACCCGCCCAAAACGGGGGAGTCCACTCTCACTGTATGTAGAGGACAGATAGAGGTTTGAGGCAAACATATTGTGTGATTATTTTTGTTTATGTGTTAAAGGGGAAACATTTTTATTGGAGTGTCGATGGGTTGCATGTTTGTCATTGGGGTAGAAGTTGCTGAGAACTTCGAAGCCAGCACAGATGAAGTAGTTGATGAGACTCCAAGGTAGTGGAGGCGAGGACCTCGAGCTGTGAGGAAGCAGTGAAGAGGAGTGTCACGTGCTTCTGTAGAGGTGGTGAAGCACCATAGTTGCTCGAGGAAACTTCATGGTGTAGCAGCCAAGAGAGCTGTGGAGGACCCTAGCGGAAGGGTGAACCCAGCAAACAATTTTAGGTTGCCACAACATATCTGGAAAGTATTTGAAAGTATTGGAAACGTTTGTTTTATCGTATCAGATACGATATTGTGTGTGGACTTAAATAGGTTTCCAAAACTTATAACCAAGACATATGTATCTAACACTAATTTGAGATGTTGTGGCAACTTTACACACCTAACATGAGTCATTCATAATCCATTCATATACCAATATGAATCTCTTATGAAAGGTTTGAGCCAATAATCTGAACCATTTTCACATCTTTGTGTTTAAAGTTAAGTTTCTTGAAATTAAATTATATTTTATATTATATTATTTTTATTATATTTTATATTATATTATTATTTTCAATTTAAATATTAAAACCAATTTAAGGGTAAAAAAAATCTAATAATTTATATTTCTTTTATTATTTACTAACAATTATAATTATTTACTAACGGAGAGAGGGGAGGCTGGACGGCGGAGAGTGGCGGACAGTGGCGGCGGTGGCGGATAGTGGCGGCGGGCGGACAGTGGCGGCGGGCGGACAGTGGCGGATAGTGGCGGCGGCGGGCGGACAGTGGAGGCGGCGGGCGGACAGTGGAGGCGGCGGGCGGACAGTGGAGGCGGCGGGCGGACAGTGGAGGCGGCGGGCGGACAGTGGTGGCGGCGGGCGGACAGTGGTGGCGGCGGGCGGACAGTGGTGGCGGCGGGCGGACAGTGGTGGCGGTGGCAGACAGTGGTGGCGGTGGCGGACAGTGACGGCGGTGGCGGACAGTGGCGGCGGTGGCGGACAGTGGCGGCGGTGGCGGACAGTGGCGGCGGTGGCGGACACTGGCGGCTGTGTCTGGCGGTGGTGGCGGGCGGTGGCGGGTGGCGGCGTCTGTGATGAGTGGTGGCGGCTGGCGGTGGTGGGTGGTGGCGGCGGCGGTGGTGGGTGGTGGTGGCGGCGGCGGCTGGTGGTGGAGGGTGGTGGCGGCGGTGGTGGTGGGTGGTGGTGGCGGCGGTGGTGGTGGGTGGTGGTGGCGGCGGCGGCTGGTGGTGGTGGGTGGTGGCGGCGGTGGTTGTGGGTGGTGGTGGCGGCGGCGGCTGGTGGTGGTGGCGGCGGGTGGTGGGTGGCGGCGGCGGCTGGTGGTGGTGGGTGGTGGCGGCGGGTGGTGGGTGGTGGCGGGCGGCGGCGGCTGTGGTGGGTGGTGACGATCGGCGGTGGGGGGGGCGGCTGGCGGTGGCGGCTTGCGGTTGCGACTGTGGCAACGGGCGGTGACGGCTGATAGCGGGTGGTGGTGGCGGCTGGTGGCAGGTGGTGGTGGCGGCTGGTAGTGGCGGCTGGTGGTGGTGGCAGCTGGTGGCGGTGATGGCGGCTGGTGGTGGTGGCAGCTGGTGGCGCTGATGGCGGCTGGTGGTGGTGGTGGTGTTGGTGGTGGCGGCTGGTGGTGGTGGCAGCTGGTGGCGGCTGGTGGAGGTGATGGCGGCTGGTGGTGGTGGTGGTGGTGATGGCGGCTGGTGGCGGGCGGTGGCGGGCGGTGGCGGCTGGTGGCGGGCGGTGGCGGCTTGTGGCGGCTGGTGGTGGCGGCGGTGGTGGTGGTGGTGGGTGGTGGTGGTGGTGGTGGTGGGTGGTGGTGGGTGGTGGTGGCGGCTGTGGTGGGTGGTGGCGGTGGTGTCGGCGGCGGCTGTGGTGGGTGGTGGCGGCGGCGGCGGTGATGGGTGGTGGCGGCGGCGGCGGTGGTGGTGGGTGGTGGTGGCGGCGGCGGTGGTGGTGGGTCGTGGTGGCGGCGGCGGTGATGGGTGGTGGCGGCGGCGGCTGGTGGTGGTGGGTGGTGGTGGTGGGTGGTGGCGGCGGGTGGCGGTGGTGGGTGGCGGTGGCTGGTGGCGGGTGGCGGCTGGTGGTGGGAGGTGGCGGCGGGTGGTTAGTGGCGGTGGTGGGTGGCGGTGTTTGGTGGCGGCTGGTGGCGGCTGGTGGCGGCTGGTGGTGGGTGGTGGCGGGTGGCGGCTGGTGGTGGGTGGTGGCAGGTGGCGGCTGGTGGTGGGTGGTGGCGGGTGGCGGCTGGTGGTGGGTGGCGGCTGGTGGTGGGTGGCGGGTGGCGGCGGGTGGCGGCTGGTGGTGGGTGGCGGGTGGCGGCGGGTGGCGGCTGGTGGTGGGTGGTGGCGGGTGGCGGCTGGTGGCGGGTGGCGGCGGGTGGCAGCTGGTGGTGGGTGGCGGTGGGTGGCGGCGGGTGGCGGCTGGTGGTGGGTGGCGGGTGGCGGCTGGTGGTGGGTGGTGGCGGGTGGCGGCTGGTGGTGGGTGGCGGCTGGTGGTGGGTGGTGGCGGGTGGCGGCTGGTGGTGGGCGGCGGGTGGCGGCTGGTGGCGGCCAGCTGGGACACACCCTTCACCACTGAAGGTCTGAGAACAACTAACCATATGTCTCTCTCACTACCACCAGCCTAGTGTTGCCAGCTCGCGCTCTCAAAATGTTTCCTTCAAAGATTGTATATTATCTTTGAACAACAAGTTTGATTATCAAGGAAATAATGCATATATTATTGTCACATTAATACTGTGCAATATCTTATTACATTCCTGCTAAATAATTATAATTTGAAACAGGACAAAAAATCCCACATATATATAAAAACCAACATTAGAGATCACGAGGCCTAGGCCTCGCCTGTGACCACACATCCTGCCTCCCTGGCCTGCTACCCTCTCACACCTCACACTCTTATCTCTCTCATAATCACTCTCACTCTCTTACTCTGTCACTCTTACTCTCTGTCACTCTTACTCTCTGTCACTCTTACTCTCTGTCACTCTGTCACTCTTACTCTCTGTCACTCTTACTCTCTGTCACTCTTACTCTCTGTCACTCTTACTCTCTGTCACTCTTACTCTGTCACTCTTACTCTCTGTCACTCTTACTCTCTGTCACTCTTACTCTCTGTCACTCTTACTCTGTCATTCTTACTCACTCTCAGTCACCCTTACCCATTCATACTCACTCTCTCACTCTTACTCTCATACTCTTACTCTCAATTACTCTTACTCTCAATCACTCTTACTCCCAATCACTCCTACTCCCAATCACTCCTACTCTCAATCACTCCTACTCTCATTCTTACTCTTACTCTTACTCCCAATCACTCTTACTCTCAATCACTCTTATTCTCATTCTTACTCTTACTCTCACTCTTACTCTTACTCCCATTCACTCTTACTCCCAATCACTCTTACTCTCAATCACTCTTACTCTCAATCACTCTTACTCTCAATCACTCTTACTCTCATTCTTACTCTTACTCTTACTCTCAATCACTCTTATTCTCATTCTTACTCCTACTCCCAATCACTCTTACTCCCAATCACTCTTACTCTCAATCACTCTTACTCCCAATCACTCTTACTCTCAATCACTCTTACTCTCAATCACTCTTACTCTCAATCACTCTTACTCTCATTCTTACTCTTACTCACTCTTACTCTCAATCACTCTTATTCTCATTCTTACTCCTACTCCCAATCACTCTTACTCCCAATCACTCTTACTCTCAATCACTCTTACTCCCAATCACTCTTACTCTCAATCACTCTTACTCTCAATCACTTTTACTCTCAATCACTCTTACTCTCAATCACTCTTACTCTCACTAACTCTCAATCACTCTTACTCTCACTCTAACTCTCAATCACTCTTACACACTATTACTCACTCTTTCTCTCAGTCATCCTTACTCACTCTCATACTCACTCTTACTCTGTCACTCTTACTCTCTGTCACTCTTACTCTCTGTCACTCTTACTCTCTGTCACTCTTACTCTCTGTCACTCTTACTCTCTGTCACTCTTACTCTCTGTCACTCTTACTCTGTCACTCTTACTCTCTGTCACTCTTACTCTCTGTCACTCTTACTCTATCACTCTTACTGTCATTCTTACTCTGTCACTCTTACTCACTCTCAGTCACCCTTACCCATTCATACTCACTCTCACTCTTACTCTCATACTCTTACTCTCAATTACTCTTACTCTCAATCACTCTTACTCCCAATCACTCCTACTCCCAATCACTCCTACTCTCAATCACTCCTACTCTCATTCTTACTCTCACTCTTACTACCAATCACTCTTACTTTCAATCACTCTTATTCTCATTCTTACTCTCACTCTTACTCTTACTCCCAATCACTCTTACTCCCAATCACTCTTACTCTCAATCACTCTTACTCTCATTCTTACTCTTACTCACTCTTACTCTCAATCACTCTTATTCTCATTCTTACTCCTACTCTCACTCTAACTCCTACTCCCAATCACTCTTACTCCCAATCACTCTTACTCTCAATCACTCTTACTCCCAATCACTCTTACTCTCAATCACTCTTACTCTCAATCACTCTTACTCTCAATCACTCCTACTCTCAATCACTCTTACTCTCACTAACTCTCAATCACTCTTACTCTCACTCTAACTCTCAATCACTCTTACTCTCATACTCACCCTTACTCTCAATCACTTTACTCTCACTCTTACTCATTCTGTCACCCTTACTCTCACTCTTACTCACTCTGTCACTCTTACTCACTCTCAGTCACTCTTACTTATACTCACTCTTACTCACACTTACACACTCTCTGGCACTCTCACTCACCTTCAGTCACTCTTACTCACTCTTACCCACTCTCGCTCACTCTTACTCACTCTAGTTAATAAGAATACGCCAATATTAGACAACAAAACGTTTTCAGATTCTTTCTCACCACTTTCCAGCAACTTTTATAATTTATATAAATTATCTTAGGGAATAATACATAAATTATATATTTAAACATGATATTAGTGTTTAGTGGAATGCATAAGGAGTCAAATTGTGTTAAAAAGAGCGATTTTTAGAAAATTTGGAAAACTACTTTTTTTTGTTCATATTATAACTAAATGGATTTTAAAGGTTTCACTCAGCCAATATATATCATTCACAATTTATTAATGAATTTTACAAAAAAACACCATAAATTTTATATTTAAACATGTAAAAACTATTTGTTTTACATTTGGAAGAAAATAATTGTAGAAAAACAATTTATAATTAAACCTTTGTGTTTGGATTTTTTGAGTAAAAGTTTCTCAAAGGCTCTCCTGCACCATTCTCAATGCAAATCATTCCCACACCTATGGGAAGAGATAGGCGAACGTTGTGTAGATGATTTGTGTTTGCTGGGAAGCACCGTAGTTGCTCAACGAAACTTCATGATAGCAGCCCGGAGGAGCTGCAGAGGATCCTGGTAGTAAACCCGGAAAAACCTAAAGATCAGGGTAGTGAACTTCCAGAGGTGGAAGGGAAGTTCTGGTGGATTGGTAATTGGTCCGAGAACGGGGTTGAGAGATTGCCCAAAACAGCACAGGCAGAACCTGAGAGATAACCAGAGGGAGGGCAACAGAGGCCATATTGCGAGAGAACTTTGCGCAGCTCTCTAGGAAATGGATGATAAAACTATACAGCAGAAAGAATACAGAAGAAAACATGGACTTTTTGAAATGAATTTGTACAATAGGAAACGGTACAACTGGAATGCAGCTACGAGTAGGGAGCCGGTTGGCTGAGCGGACAGCATGCGGGGCTTGTGATCCTGTGGTCCTGGGTTCGATCCCAGGCGCCGGCGATAAACAATGGGCAGAGTTTCTTTCACCCTATGCCCCTGTTACCTAGCAGTAAAATAGGTACCTGGGTGTTAGTCAGCTGTCACAGGCTGCTTTCTGGGGGTGGAGGCCTGGTCGTGGACCGGGCCGCGGGGAAACTAAATGCCCCGAAATCATCTCAGGATAACCTCAAGATAAAACGATCCAACGATTCGCCAAAATAGAGGGCAATGGTATCAAGACAGAATCGACGACGATGAAGGCAGAGGCTGGCGCTCTGTTGGACGTCGCTATGAAGGCTACGTCATAGGATGGAACCGCAACTAAAGCTGATGCAGCGACGACTACACACAGTTGAGCCTGGCTCCAGGCCGGGCTCGGGGAGTAGGATAACTCTTGAAATCCTCTTCAGGTATACAATGACGAAGCCCAGAAACTGGTGAGGCAAGTGAAGCTGGACTGAAGACCTCTTTTACAGAATTGCCTTATGTAAAGTGGAAACAAGGTTTCTTTCTAAAGGCTTGACCTTTGTAGCAGGACCACTTACTCTGGACCTTTGTTGAAAGGCAGCCCTGAGCCAAAGCAAAGAGTTGGGAAAGTTCAATAATGCTTGGGAACAAGCTATTGCCACTTCAATGCTCCCTAAATCAAATGCCAAGACACAGGGTGATGAAACTACCTTTCTAGCACTTACACCTCAGTTAAAAACCAAACACTGGCAAGCCTATACCTACCTGGGCAAAATGAATGGTCTTAAAGTAAACAAACAAAACCCTTGCAAACACAAGATGAAACCAAGCAGAAGTGGCGATGGGCCACCTGAAATTTAAATATACGAAAAATATAGTAACTAATAAAGCACATAATGTTTTTATCGTTCCCAATATAAAGAAGTAAATTAATGTTAGGACAAAGCATTTTGTGGGATTATGTACTACCTAGGATTCTAATAATGGGATTAGAGGTTCACAAGAGATTAGATGCCGTTTTGTTTTCTTCTACTTTAATGTTGATACATGAAATTTATACCCGTGAGCATGGCTTTTGTTTACAATAAACATATGAACTAGACATGTTCCTCCTCCTGCCTTGAACGTAAGTGGCGACCAGGGTTAAAGCTGGGCGGATGGGAGGAGCACCAAGCCACAAGAGTACATCATATGAACCAGCAGGAAGACCTATAGACAACAAAATTGTGTTCACGTTGGGGTGTAGCCAAGCCGCTTCATTCCAAGTCAATTTTTTTATTTTTTTATTTTACATGCAAGTTAAAAACAATAAATACAATAAAACAACATAACACAGCATTACATCAAGACAAGATCACAACACAAAATAGAAAACAAGCAATTATATCAAGCAAATAATGACAAGAAAACAAAACATAGTAACATATGAAAACAAATTTGACAGAAGCACCTGCCGGAAGGGCCGACAACAAAGCACAACATGAAACATAACACAAGAAAATCATAACAATACTGCATGTAAAGCACAAAATAACACACAGGACATAGTAACAACACAGAACAAAAACACAGTAGGGCAAGCAAACAGCCAGAGGGGCATACATCACTGCATAAAGCACAAACAGGAAATCAGTGGACATAATTTCCCGGAAAACAGGCCCACAGGAACTGCACATTAAACGCTTCCCAGAGCATCCACAGCCAAGGGTCTCAGCCATCCACCGTAGAAGCCATAACATCCGGAACCCTGGCAACGAACACCCGCAAACATGGGACCCAGATGGTAGTACTGACGAGGCGAGTAACTGCCACTCGTCCCCACATGCAGGGAACCTGCCCACCATGAAAGTTCTCTGGGTCGTCAGCCAGCATCAACTCGGCAATCGCTGACCAGTGACCCGATGGCATCACAGACGCAGGCAACACGTCCCCTGGTTTCCCAACGCGCACCCTCACAGGACGGCACGCATCCTTCCGTAATGTCACTACCAGGCAACGCCCAGCACCAGGATCCACACCATCCCTGGCAGTGGAAGCCACCACCCCCCACTGCGGAGAGTCCCCTGGCTGAGAATGAACCGAAGGCACGTCCGAGACACTGGCCCCAGCAGGCACATGAACCTCCGACACTACTAACTGTGAAGACAGCGACGTATCCGGATCCCCACCGTCAACACCCGAAGATCCACAGTCACTGAAATCCCTAACATTGGCCCAGGCAGAAGACGAACGCCGGGAACGTTTGGGCTCCGGCCAGATATCGTCAGAGCCTGAAGCGGACCCAGAAACACGGGTATCACTAGCCGGACGAACCGACGCCCGACGCAGAACAGCAGCAGCCTCTACCACAGGGTGAACCGGGCCACACACACCAGGAGGTTCCGCCACCACCCCAGCACCCAGCACAGTCGGGACCCGAGGCAAGGACACAGAGCCAGGCGCAGCAGCCGAAGACGAGGGAGAAGACAGCGACGCCTCACAGTGAGCACCAGGAAGGCCCACGGGAGCAGCGGGGACAGTGACAGGAGCAGGGAGACCATCCAATGGCACAGCAATACCCGGAGGAGGGACAGCAACAACCGGAGGCATGTCGAGCGATGCAGGGGGAGCCGCAGCAGCTAATGGGACTGCCACCTCCTCATCCCTGGAGTCCTCCTCCAGAGGGAGCGACGGGAAATCCTTTTCCCAGAACAAGTTGACAGGAGCAGCTGGGGCCTTAGAGCACCCGGCAGCATGACGCCCCAACAGGCCACAATGGAAACAGGTACGGGGCTGCCGGACATAATACACCCGGACGTAGTAACCCATCAGCCGGACAGAAGACGGTACATCCGACTGCAGGCGCATACCCAAGGTATGAATGTTCGTCCGTCTCCCAGCATACCTCCCCGAGGAGAGCGTGTTCACCTACACGCTGACAACAGCACCATACCTCCCGAAGTAACGCCGGAGGAGGTCTTTAGGGAACTCCAGGGGTGCCCCATGGACACTGACATAAGTCAGGGCACCACTACGATCCGAAATCGCCATAGAGCCGGCATCACCCAGCAACGGCAACGTACGCCCCTGGTATTGACGGAGGAAGTCCTGGTACTACTCCTCCCTCACAAACTTGATAACAACCTGGTGGGCTGCAACAAGCTGAACACCGTAGATAGCCTCCACCGGGATACGAAGCATATCACACATAACCATCTCGATGTCCAGATATCCAGCCTTACTAGTGAACTCAAGGCCCATGGAGTTCACACGTACAACAGGGGGAAGATGGCCTCCCATGTCAGAACCGCCACGTCAACACGCAGCCAGGCAGCAAGAAACTGTGCGAGCAGAGATGTTCACACCACCTGGCGACCAAAATGGCAAACAACCCCAACAACCAGAGAGGGTCGGCAGGACGTCCTCACTCCACGGCTGCCAGAGCCGGACTCCCACCAAGTCAAAATGTAATCTTTTGGTGCAACCAAGATCTCGCTGAAGCTGTGGCCGAGCATGCTGGAGACAAATTTTGAGCATTATAGGATTCGAGAGGTTGTAAACAAGAAATCGGTACTCTTACTTTCATTGACTACAGCAGCAGTGTATCCTGGGAAACATGGGCACGCCACACTTACCACACACGAACTATTAAAAGACCTGATTACTCTGCTTAAACGCCGGAATATGGTGAAACCTTCATATCATAGAAGTTTGATAGTTTTCAAGAAGCAGGAAAGAGCAGCAGAAAACCTTGCGTGCGTTAGCTAACAACTGCAACTTTTGAGCATTTTGATTACTGGGTGATGGACCAGTTGTTTATAACAAAGTTCTTTTTTTTTCCACTAACCTCGTTGCGGAAAGTTTGCATTTACTATCTATGTCATCATAGAGAATGTTAAAATATTTTTAACCTCAAAAGAGCCCTCATGAGTTAGAAATCTAATACTTAAGAAATTATACAGGGCCAGGTGGCTTGTAAACATTGCGGGTATAAGCACTCTAGTTTAAACGGCAGATTTAAAAAGATTGTGCACAACTATTGTAACCAAAAAGGGCACATGAAAAAGTGTGGAGACTATTTTAAAACAAATAGTAATGCTATGCAGAGGATAGGGCCTGGGAATGCAGAACTAGAAAAAAACGAAATTTTTAAGTGGTCAAGGCAAACGAGGAAGGTAAGAAGACTGAAGAAGCTGGGGGTGAGGATGGCAGACTGAAAATACTTTATCTTTCACCGAATACAATGAAGCCAAAAGGAGTGAATTTATAGGAAGGAAGTTCGCTTGGAAGTAGACGCTGGCATTGCAATGTCAACGTTGTTAAAAGATTTAGCAGATTCCTTGCATTTAAATGTAAAACTTTGTTTGAAGTCAGTGCCTATGGTAATGTACGGATTAGGGTCACTTAACTTGCAACAACCTGTGATTGTATGCAACAGCATAACATCGGTGGTAGTCAATTTGCAAATCACAACAGGCGAGAGTTGTCTCAAAGGTCAACTGTATACCAGGTTGAGAGAAAAAGTTATGTATTACGACGCGAGATGTGCGATTGCAAAGGTCCACTGGTGGACTCCCCAGAAAAAAGGTTCTGAACAACCATCGTCTCCAACGAGCACACAGGTATCCGCTGTCACTGGGTCGTTAGTCCCTCAACTACTTAAGCAATATAGAGGATAAACCATGGCGTTTTCACACCAAATTTGTATCAAGTGTTCGAAGTTCTGGGGTCTTGATACTCTGAACCAACAATTAATAATAAATAGCAATATTTAATTAAGCCGAGCAAAATAACGAGGCATTACTCTGCAAGGGAATGGCATAAGGTAAACAGCTAAATAAATTTTTGTTTGAACAAATCCACAAGGACCGTGACGAGGATTCTTACCTACGTCCGAAAGCATCCTAGATGCTGCCTTAATCGACTGAACTACGACATGGTCAAAAGATTTGAAACCATTAGTTCTACTGAACTTACTTGGATCCTGCACCCTCTCCGAGACACAAACTAATAGGTCTATTGACATAGCTTGAGTGCACGGGGGAATTGTGTAATACCCTGGTTTGTCTCTCGGAGAGGCTGCAGGATCCAAGTAAGTTCAGTAAAACTTGTGGTTTCAATTCTTTTGACCATATCGTAGCTCAGTCTATTAAAGCAGCGTCTGGGATGCTTTCGGACCTAGGTTCGAATCCTCTTCACGGCCCTTGTGGATTTGTTCATTTCATGCATCACACTTGTTATTTCTGTGTGTAAATTGTAGTTTATTTACCCTCCCCCTCTCCTCCTCCTCCCTCCCTCTCTCCTACCCTCACCTCCCTCTCTCCCTCACTCTCTCTCGGGAATGGACACTTGACGATGGTGGAGCATTTGCTTAAAGCAGGAGCCAACACATAACATGCGACAAGCGAAAGGAGCAACAAAGGCCAAGGTACATTCCATGCACCAGCCTATCCCCCCCCCACCCTTGTTTACACACGACTTGACTAATGACGTTCTAAGTCTTCTCAAACAAGTGCTTCGCTGACTACTTTTTTTTCGAACCACAACACTGTAAAAACTTCACCCACGTATTACAAAAACAATGGAATGGATTGATCATGAGAAAGCGCCAAGCTATGATGACTATATAGCACTGTGAAGGGGGGGGGGTCAGGTAATTTGGGACGGGATGGGGTGGGGTGGGGAAGGAAGGAAGGAATTATCAAGCGAAAGCGCCAAGCCATTACGACTATATAGCACTGGGAAGGGGTCAGGATAAGGATTTGGGATGGGACGGGGGAAGGAATGATGCCCCAACCACTTGGACGGTCGGGGATTGAACGCCGATCTGCATGAAGCGAGACCGTCGCTCTACCGTCCACTCCAAGTGGTTGGGTAAAGGGGGGTGGGGAAAGGAATGGTGCCCAGTCACTTGGACGGTCGAGGATTGAACACTGACCCGCACTTAGCGAGACCGTCCAGCCACAGTCGTTGGGCACTACAAATACAAATAATCACCAACGGCATATAAATACCTAATCTAACCAATGACTAAATATGCACAGTATGCTAATATAACTTAATTTATATTTGAAAAAATTCCTGTTTTGAATGAACAGCATGTTAAAATTGTGTAATGTGTCTTTGGGGTTGACTACGAGATGGATTGGATTTGTCCGAAGACTGGTTGAGAGGTCGCCCAACGCAGCACATACAGAAGCTGAGGGAGAATCAGACTAAGGAAAGGCAGCAGAGGCCATACTGTGAGATCATTGAGCACCTTGCGAGGAAACAGATTATAAAACTACACAAAAGCAAAAAAATACGGAAGAATATATCGACTTTTCCTTTTGAAAATAACAGGAACCGGTACAGCTGGGATGCTGCTACGACCCAACGATTCGCCGAAATAAAGGGCAATGGTATCAAGACAGAATCGACGACGACGGCAGAGGCTGGTGCTCGGTTAAACGTCACTACAATGGCTACGCCATAGGGTGGAACCCCAACTAAAGTGGTTGCAGCGATGAGGGCCGCCTTTTCTTCGTCATGCCTGGCTCCAGGCCGGGCTCGGGGAGTAGAAGAA
>NC_091209.1:31848428-31858428 GCF_040958095.1 Procambarus clarkii
AACTTGGATAATGCCGTGCATTTACTTCAGGATGAATGTAAAAACAGTTTACATTCGGCTTAGAATGAATAAACTTTTATTGACTTGTTTACTGAATCTGTACATGCCAACGCTAGGATCATGTATTAAAATGTGATATCACAAGTTAGAAATATCTAAGACTATGAAAGCTCATAGCAATATTGAATCTGAAATAATATATTTAAAAGAAAATTAAAATGCTAGTTAAGAACCCACAGGAACGGAACGAACTGCCAAGAAAAGTAATGTTTAATTTAATGTTTAATTTCAAGTATGTGCGAATGTGTAACTGTTCTGTTTATGGAGAGTTCTGGAAGCCTTTTCTGGAAGTAAGGTGGTCGTAAATAAGTAGGGTAAGGTTCTGGAAGTAAGGCATTTGGCTTTTGAGAGTATTGCAGGTATGGTGGTTATAAGTTTTGTTTGTTAAAGGTCTATACTAATACAACAATAAAATTAATTTATTAAATATTTAGGTACATCTGCGTGTGTCCAATAGCCTACGCTCACTTTGGGTGCATTGACGATATATATAAGTTGACAAAGGTTGCAAAGCTCCAGGTAACTCATGCTGGCAGGTGTGAAAAATCTAATGACTGGACATCCAGTAATGTGAGATAATGATTCAGTTCGTACTCAATTCGCACATAATCGCCCAATCTCAAGATTGGTTGACAAAGGTGTCCCAATCTTCTCTTTACCCGTGGCAGGAAGCTATAGCCGCCTGCCACGGGTAAATAGAAGCACGGGTATCGCCCGGTTCGTAGCCGGCCGCCTGCGGCAAAGAGGTGGAACGTGAAGTCCGTATTCCGGATGGAGGGACTTTCTGCAAGCCTGACATCATAACTTGCAAAGGTGATGAGGCCTTCATATTTGACACCCAGGCCTCGGCTGATAACTTCCCACTCTCCCTTCCATATCAGAGCAAGTGCGACAAGTGCGGCATCCCAGAGATCCTTCAAAAGGTCCGGGAAGCACACAGCATCCGCCTCTTCGATAACCCTTAATTGGAGAGGAGGATGGTGCAAGGAGAGTGCGCGTGGTCTACAGGATATGGGACTCACAAAGAGCGACCTTGAGATTTGCTCTGTGAAAGCCCTGACCTGAACATATTCCATTTACAGAATATGGTCCAAGACCACAAAGAGGCAGATCATCTTAGTCCCAGGATCACTTCGCACAGGGTGCATAAGGGTCAATATAGTCTTGCTTAGGTGAACCGCAGGCAGGATAGCTGGCAGTCAACTATCTAAGCAGAGTCGTCATCTGGAGTACCACTTCTCCACATGGTTTCCCACAAGAGGGAGGATGACATGGCCGGAGCCCACGAGTGGGTGAGTGGGTAAGGCGGCGGCCGGAGGGACCCCCATGCGCATACATGAGAGCCCTTCCGCTCCGGGGCCTTGTTAGGAGCTTCCACTATGAATAGTTTTTTTCATGTATGCCGATGTCAAGTCACCAATCCTGCAGCTTGTTGTTTTGCCTTCAGCTTTAGTTCATTTTTAATGATATACTGTGAACCTCTCCCTTTGTGTGCTGTATCCCATATTAGAAAAAACGAAATATAAAAGGATATTCCATTTTGTGTATTATTATTGCGTTATCATCATAACTTGTTGGTTGTGATGAGATCTGCCATCTATGCGTATTTTAGTTTGTGTTTAATAGGAAATTGGGTATGCTTAGGGGTGCCTTCTCGCCATGCCCAGTGGCTGGGGGATTGGTGCCCTGAAGCTACATAAACACCCTGTACTCCCCCTCCCCCCAACGAAGTGGCGAGGGGTGTTAGGGAACAACAATAGTCAACCGGGTCTGGTCAACCAAATCAGGTTGGGCTACACACTTAGCCCAACCTGATCAACATAATACTACACATTTAATATTAGTTTTATACTAATGCTTTCGAGCTCTTGGGAGTCGGTAATTTCTCTATTAGACTTGTGTTGGGAACAATAGTCTCAATAGGTATGGTGGGTACTTAGAAATGTTAACTTCATCAGTGTCATGCTAATTTGGCTGCAATGTATCATGGGTTGTATTTGTTATATTTTGAGATTTTAAAACTTTTATTCTGTGCAACGAGCAATTTACATAATTTTTTGGGAGGAACTTTCTGTCGATGTATAAAAGTTTTAAAGTGCTTGAAGACCAGACTTTGGATCTCGATTATTCGTCCTGTGATGTTCAATATACTGGCAGCTAGTTGCAGTTCAGCCAGTCTAACCTGATGCTGATCATCAAGCAATCAATCAAATAAAGATCAAGGTACCAAATGGAGCGGGGAAGTGGAGATAGCGGAAGAATTAGTGGGGGTGAGAGGAAGGGATTTTAGGATGAGGTAAAGTGCCAAGGCTAGTCCCAGCTGCATGGCATTAAAACGTTACGACCAGACTAAGCACTGGAGACAAGAAATCGTATTTTTTGGGGACAGCATTTCGTCTTTTTTTTCGGCGCACCCACGGAGATAGCAGCCCTCAGCTGGGTGTGCCCTGGAGACTCGCACCAGTCGTGGTCTTGGATTTGCTAATCAGTATCGTGCCCCACCCAGAGTCACCAGTAAACGGGAGTTAACAGGTCCTCCCCTCCCCCTAAAGATGGGGGAAGAGTTAAAGAAGCTATGTAGTTTGGAGCTAGATGATTGGGTAGTGGTATAGGAGGAAAGAGGAGTCACGTAAATGGCGGAGCAGGTGTGCGTATGTCTGGGTCTACTAAGGGTGTTTCTGAGGAAGGTGTAGTTGTCATGATAGGTGAGGATTCTTGTGATCTGTTTCTTCCCCATAGTGTCCCAGATTATGTTCTGAGACGGGATTTTTGCCCTGGTTGATGGGGTTCTGGGAGTTCTTCTATTCCCCAAGCCCGGCCCGAGGCCAGGCTTGACTTGTGAGAGTTTGGTCCACTAGGCTGTTGCTTGGAGTGGCCCGCAGGCCCATGGCACGCAGGCCCACGGCACGCAGGCCTGCCCTCTCGTGCAGGACTTCACTAGTGGTGAAGTCCTGCCAGTGGGTATCGAACACCCATTTCAGGGCCTCGTTCTGGGTACGCTGGAGTTTGTTCCTGTTCGTTGGTGCTGCAAGTAAGAGAGAGGCCGGTACATGTTAGGAGTGGGAGAATGAGTGTTTTATATAGAGCTTGGTGGATTGGGAGGCGTGTCTGAGAGGGGAGAGCTTTGATCCTGATGCTGACAGTCTGAATGAGAATATTTATACAAAGCATAGTCTGCTGCACTCCATCTGTTGACGACTGGACGAAGACAACACTCGTGAGATCTTTAATTGTTGATAGTTTATTATTTAGTGTGTGACAGCTTTAACAAGATCAAAATATTAATTGCTGTCGTTGGTGTTGAGTGTATGATACTTAAAGTACAGGCAGATTGCTCAAAAGGTAATTCAGTTTAATATGTAGGCATTTTTACTCAACCATTTATCATACGGGTGAGTTTTTATTTTTTTATTTTTATTTTTACATGCAATCATGCAAAGGAAAGACAATAAATACAATAAAACAAGTGAAATATAACAGAACAGAACGAGAAACCGCCAACCAGAAGGACCGACAGCCCAGTACAACAATTAACAAAACATGAGAAGAGAACAAGGTAAACATGAGAAAAACACATCAAGACAAAATAGAAAACGATTACAAACATGCAAGCAAACAAAACAATAAAACATAATATTATAAAACATTATGCCAGTACAGAACAAAACAAAAAAATAAAATCACCGGCCTGAAGGACCGACAAAGTACATCAGTATGAACAACACGAAATACAACAAGAAAGCACAGCATACAACAATCAACACTTAAAGCATGAATAGAACACACAGGGCAAAGTAACAACACAAAAGCAAATACAGGAATAAAAACACTCGCCAAAACACCGGCCTCGCAACAAATAAGGGAGAGGCATGGACACACAATACATTAGGGCAAACAAAACGCCATAGGTGCACACAACACCACATTTAGCAAAAAAACGTAAAATCAGCTGACATTTGCCCAGGAACATGACCGGGGGAAACCGCACATCGAACGCCTCCCAACACAGCCACCACCAAGGGTCAGAACCACCCACCGGGGACGCCATTTCATCCATAATCCTGGCAACGAACACCCGCAAACAGGGGACCCAGATGGTATCACTCCGGAGGCGAGCAACCGCCAGACTATCCCACATGCATGGAACCTGCCCACCATGAAAGTCCTCCGGCCTTTCAGCCAGCATGAACTCGGCAATCACTACCCAGTGACCCGGCAGCATCACAGATGCCGGCAACACATCTTCCAAGTCCCCAACGCGCATCCTCACAGGAGGACGTCGGACATAGGGCACCACCACAGGGGCACCAGCGGCCACGGGCGCACCACCAGACGACTGCAGGGAACCAGGGCAGCGCATATCCTTTCTCAAAGTCACTACCAAGCCACGCCCAGCACCAGCATCTGCACTATCCCCTGCAGCGGAAGGCACCACACCCCACTGCAGAAAGTCCCCTGGCGGTGAAGGAACAGAAGGTCCTCCCGAGACACTGGCACCACCAGGCACATGGACCTCCTCCACCACCAACCGTGGTGACAATGACGCATCCGGATCCAGACCAACACCCGAAGACCCACAGTCACTGAAGGCCCCAACATCGGCCCAGGCAGAAGACGAAAGCCGGGAACGTTTGGGCTCCGGCCGAATATCGTCAGAGCCGGAAGCTGAACCAGAAACACGGGCACCACCAGCCGGACGAACCGACGCCCGACGCAGAACTGCAGCAGCCTCTACCACAGGGGGAACCGGGCCACACACAGCAGGATGCTCCGCAGCCACCGGAACATCCAGCACATCTGGGACCCGAGGCGAGGACACAGGGCCAGGCACAACAGCCGAAGATGATGAAGACGGCGACGCCCCACAGGGAGCACCAGGAAGGCCCACGGGAGCAACGGGTACATCGACAGGAGCGAGTAGATCATCCGACGACACTGCAAGACCCGGAGGAGGGTCAGCAACAACCAGAGGAACGTCGGGTGACGCAGAGGGAGCTGCATCGGCTAACTGCTCACCCCCTCATCCCCAGATGCCTCCTCTAGAGGGAGCGGCGGGAAATCCTCTTCACGGAATAAATTCACTGGAGCAGCCGGATCAGTAGTGCACCCGGCAGCCTGATGCCCCAACATGCCACACAGGAAACAAGTACGGGGATGCCGGGCATAAAACACCCGCACGTAGTACCCTAAAAGTCGGACAGAGGATGGAATGTCCGACTTCAGTCGCATCCCGAGGGTACGAATGTTGGTCTTCACACCCGAATATTTCCCAGAAGACAGCGAGTGCATCCACACACTGACGACAGGGCCATACCTCTGGAAGAAGCGACGGAGGAGGGTCTCGGGAAACTCCATGGGGGCACCATGGACACTCGCATACGTCACTGCATCGCTGTGGTCTGAAATGGCCACAGACCCGTTGCCGTTCTGCAGCTGCAAAGTACGCCCCTCATACCGTCAGAGAAAGTCACGGTACACTGCCTCTCCCACAAACTTGATGATCACACGGCGAGCAGTGACCAGCTCAACACCGTAGACGTCCATGACCGGGACCTTGAGCATATCACTCATGACCAACCCCGCAAGAGGGTATCCCGCACGGCCAGTAAACTCCAAACCTATGGAGTTGACCCTCACTATAGGGGGTAAGATGGCCGCCCATCACAATAGCACCTCGTCCACACCACCAGGAACAGCAGGGAAGGTAGACACACCCACACCCCTTGCCGACAAAAACGGCGAACACCCTAAATTACCGGAGCGGCCAGGCAACCCGTCCTCACCGCACGGCAGCTCAGGTGAGACTCCACATACGGGTGAATTGGTATGTTAGCATCTGTTACTAGTGCCTTTAGGGACAAAATGTCTAAGCAATGCTAGACACACTGACCATAATGCAAATGGTCACAATGACTTGTATGGGTCTCTAGTAGGCAACATATCATAGATCATCGAAGTTTACGACCAGCAGCTGTCGGGAGAGGACGTGCTTGTCAGTCGCTCCTCACGTCCAGCAGCTCGTAGACCTCCCGCCGCCAATTCGAGTCCCGTGTGGTTGTCTGCAGTTGGTGTCACAAGTCTTCATTCATCAGACAAAGGAACAAGAAAGTTCAACAAAGAAGAGAACTTCAAATAACCGTCCAACAACTGGCAGGAGAGGCACCGCACAAACTACCATCACTGAGCCAACCGGCCCGCCTGCCCCATCACCGAGCCAATCGGGCAACGCAAAGAGTCGGGGTAACTGTTTTACCATTTTAGTATGGTTAGGCTGTCGTTACGGGTAGGAGCTTTACAATATCAGATTTTGTACTAAAAACTAACTAGCCATTTATCCATTGACAGATTACCACACACAGGATACTTAAACCCTGGAACCTGTGCAGACATGGATTGATACCTTTGACTCAGTCCAGCCTCGTCCCTTGGCACAATGGCTACCAGTTAGACTTATAGACTCTTCCCAGCCTACGAGACCTCCGGGAGAGATTCTCGAGGTGGTCTACCAAGCAACGAACATAACGTTATGTCTTCCACATTAGGACAGTTGTTGTCCTGTGGGTACATAATGTGAACCTGCATCTTTTATTGACTGCTGAATGTAGATAAAAAATCAGACCAAGGTATACACGCCATACACCCACCAAATGGGCTTTATGCTCTGAAGACGAGCTTCATTGCTCGGGTTCATCCCATCACTTACAATTACTCCAAAGGAATAACGTCTTGGATCGAGAAGAAGAATCGTGATCTCAACATTGGATACTCACACATAATTTGTAAGGGGCCCGAAGCACACCACTTATCTGTGTAGGCTGCGACTGCCTTGCAGAGCACCATGGAGCATTCCAGCAAGTCCTTGCCGAGTGTCTGCTCACCTCATGGCCGCGTATCCTCACTTTTTTTAACGATCCACGAGCGCCATATTTGGCGTGACCCCCCTCAGGGCGATGGCTGGGTCAAGACCGAGTCACTTACTTGGTGATCTTTCCCTGCCAGCTTCTCCACAAGTTGTCAGTAGAGGGGATCAGAATGGTAACGGCTGAGGTCGCTAATTGGTTGGTTGCTGAGCTGGTGGTCTGGACTGCATTCGCCTGTGTGCTGGGGCTCCATGAATGAATGAATGAAATACGGAAAAAGATACCCTTCGGGTGAGCTATGAAGTGGGTATAGTTGAAGAGTAGCCTGGCAAAAGGAAACGTCGAAGTTGGAGAGACAGAGCCAGAGCTAAACCCAGATGCACAGCGGAAAAATGAGGCTCTTAAACACCGGGCTGGCTGAGGCTAGGAGGCAGGAGTCCCGAGTTAGGGTCGGCGAAGCGAGGACTGCTTTCCTCTTGAGGTGCGGAGTAGTCTTCTATAAAGCTGACGTCTTCCTCCTCCTGTGAAGCTGAAGTCTTCATTCTTCTGTCTTCTACGTCGGTCTGCTTCGAAGCTTGCAGAATTCCACCACTCATAAACGAGCAAAATTAGGTCCCATCCCCCCTAAAGAGGGGGAAGGGGGAAGAAGGCTACTACCTACAGTAGGTCTCTGTTCTGCAACTTCTTACTGCTACGTCGTCTTTCTTCTGTTTATTCAGGCTTCGTGTAGTCATTTGATGTGCATTTTTGTACTCTGCGTAGTAGCTGTGGAAAAAGTTCGGCTGCCAGTGTGGATTCATCATATGCCGCAAAGATTACGTCATTGTCAATCATGCACTTCAAAGTAGTTCCTGGATTACGCTGCACGTATTCCTCATACTGTGTTATATATATGACTGGTGAACCGTCTGTATGCAGGAGATACATATGTAGTGTTGCCACGTTGCTGATACAATTTAATTACTGCAGGAGAATCAATAACTGCTGACTCTGGGGGTGGCGAATGTTTCATTGTCGACAGAGGCAGTAGAGCAATCAGAAAACAGGTTGAGGTCTTCAGGAGCAACTGATGTTGGTACTGATACAGGTGATGTAGTCGCAGGTATGACTGGAGTAAAAGGTAGGTGATTTGGAGTGGCAGTTTGTAGAGGTAATGTAAGAGCCATAGTTGTTGCAGAGGGTGGGCGTCAGCAGACAGGAGATCTGATAGTGCAGCTGGATAGATGATGTCAGAGGCTGAAGTAGTAGCGGTGTCAGCGGCTGGAACTGTGGGTGTGAAGAGTTCCTCAAGAACATTAAATGCTGGGAGACTATTGGCAGCGTATAGGATGTTTAGAATTCGTGCGAATTCCTTGCAGTCCGCGCCTGCCATCATTTCAGCCAGGCGAATGAGTCCGAAGATGGTACTATAAACGACGTTGGGGGACGGCAACTGGTGTGGTGAAGGTTGGCTGGTTGATTGGCCAGAGAGGTTATGACTGTTGTGGCCGAGTCAAAAATCGGTTGGAAGACAGAGTGAGGCCCCCATTGACTTGCAGACTGTGCAGAAGTTCCGCCCCCCACCCGAAAGCTCAGGGAAGTTGGCGGCCTGCACGTTGAATGTTGATGGTGCACGGCGAGTGGTGTTGACCTGCCTAGCGTCGGACATCTGAATTTCTGCATGTCTTCGGGGGCACTCAGCAGAGACAGCAGTGTGGTCACCTTGGCAGAGAATACATCGAAGGAAGTTGTTTGTGCATCTTTTGAAGGGATTCTCGGCGGACTTGCTGCACTGTTGGGAGTGAGACACTTTTTCGTGAAGTGCTCGTAGCTATAGCACTTATAGCATTGTCGAAGCTGGTAGTAGTGTTCCTTGCTTATCTGTCGGAGTATGCAAGCAATGCCAAAGCACCGGAAGCCGTCGGTAGTAACAAAGGTAGCTTCAAGTGATGTGAAGGTGACCTTCATGGTGGAGAGGTGGCTGTCCTGCAAAGGAATGAAATGTACAGTGACAGCAGTCAAGGAAGGGGTCTATGCATTTATGCTTGTGGCGACGTCGGTGGTAGCTTTTTCCAAGAATAAGGAGCGAATTCTCCGAACAAACAGTGTCCTGGTTGCGAGGTAGTGTTGTGGTGGGGTGAGGATCATGTATGCCTTCTCAAAAGCATTAAGGATTTTGGTGTCAAGTAGACCCTGGACGGCTGCGGCACTGCTGAACAGCAGTTGAGGGCCTTCCTCGTCGACGACGACGTCCAGCGGTGCAACACTGGTTTTTATGTTGATCAAGTCAGAGATCTTTGACTGGGTAAGGGTCCGATCCCCTCGAAATCGTACCTTGACCCCAGTGTGTGTGTGGGGGGGGGGGGAATATGCGTGGTGCGGAAGACTGTGTAGCAGAGGAGTTGTGGTAGCATTGAGAACGTCGTTGCCTGGATGTTGAAGTTCGCTGGCTGATTGGTTGTTAATGTGGCAGGTGCCGATTTCTTAATATCTTCAGTTCTTATTGGGCAGTCCATGGAGACGGCGGTGTGCATTCCCTCACAGTTGAGACTGTTTGATGATCTACTGGCAGTCTTCGAAATGATTAATTTGAGTGCAGATGCTGCACTTTCCCTCGGTTTGCGGGCTGTTCTTGATGTCATGATCGTACTTACAGCATTTGTTGCATTGGCGTACGATGTAGAGTTCTTTCTTGATGGTGTCTGGTGTGCTTGATATGTCCAGGCACCAGAAGTAGTGCCTTCTCACAGCTGTAGAGAAGGTCACCTTCAGAGTCAGCCGTAGGTTGTCGTTGTTCTTGATGACTAACGTTGACTGCAGTCAGAACTGGGTTCCTGGTGTTTATGCATGATAATATGGTGCCAGGGTCCTGGGAGGCGATGTAGACGCTGGTGCAGCTGACGAAAATGGTTCTATCAGCCAGGTAGTGCCGGGTAGGCACGATGATTAGGTATGCGTTTCGTAGGGCGTCCTGGTGTTTTGGAGCAAACAATTGTTCCATAGCTTTCTCGCTTGAGTAGAGGAGTTCTGCACCGACGCCGTCGGCGTGGATGGCCAGTGGTGCTGCATTGGTGGTGTTGACAATTTTAGATAGTATTTGG
>NC_091209.1:31865928-31898428 GCF_040958095.1 Procambarus clarkii
TCACTTTCCTTATTACAGTGTAGTCCTGGGGAAACACCGCATTCATTATGATTTCTGAGAACTTGGTTTCTGTGAGTCCAATTACATCTGGGTTTACTAATGTTCTTTCCCCAAGTTCACTGGATTTGTTTGTAATCCCATCTATATTCGAATACATAATCTTGAAGCTGACTTCTGTCCCTTCTCAGTTTGTTGATTCCACTATAGTTGGGGGGCAAGGGATGTCTGGGATGGGTGATCCTAGGAAGGAGGACCTCTCTGTGTGTCTCTCTCTCTCTCTCTTTCTCTCTCTCTCTGACAGACACAGTAAGTCCGGTCGGTCCGTCCAAGTCAAGTCAGTACGTTAGCTAGGCTGGTTTGTGTGGGTGTCTTAAGCTGGTTCAGTTACTATCCTCGACAACATTAGGCTAACCGCACGGCTTACAGCAAGTGTTTGTTATTATTTTCTTTAAATTAATATAGGGTTCGGGAGGGCCCACCTTTCTGGCAATCTGTTCAGGATTTGTGGTTTTGGGACGTTATCGTTGTGTGTTGTCACATTATAACATTTTGCTGGAGAGTGATTCTTTTGGTTGTGTGTGTGGTGGCTCTTGGATCTGTCACTGGCCGTGTTGATGGCTACATCTGGTTCTTATAGATTCGAAACAGAGCTGCTGCATACAGTACAGTTGCTTTCGTGCTAGGCAACTGAGTCTGATGTTCATAGGCATCATTTTGGGGGCTCCATGAATTTGGTCGGTCCTCACTGTCTGTCAGGGCCAAGTTCACCGCAAAGCACAGTGCTTTGTTTTGAACTCTGTATATTTAGCTTGCTGGGCTTGGTAGTGAGGTTCAGGGGAGTATAAGGGTACTCGAGGCTGGGTCTTATGACCATCCTGTACAAGTGAAGCTTGACATGGGACGGGGCTTGGCAGAAGCGGAAGAGCTTCACCAGGGATCCTCTTTTTTTTTTTTTTTTTTTTTTTATATATACAAGAGTTGTTACATTCTTGTACAGCCACTAGTACGCGTAGCGTTTCGGGCAGGTCCCTGGAATACGATCCCCGCCGCGAAGAATCGTTGTTACAACCAAGTACACATTTTACTGTTGCGTTAAACAGAGGCTACAGTTAAGGAATTGCGCCCAGTAAATCCTCCCCGGCCAGGATACGAACCCATGACATAGCGCTCGCGGAACGCCAGGCGAGTGTCTTACCACTACACCACGGAGACTGTTAACTTTGTTAACGGACAGCAACTTTGGCTGTTGCTGTCCTCTCGGAGACGTACGTACCGATTAGAGTTGAAATAGTCTATTGAAGTTGTACCTGAGCACTGTTGGCGTTGGAAATGGCTATGGGTTCACCCCTGATATGCACTCCACCCTCGTTTTCTATTGTGTTTGCCATACAACCTATTGTACGTATTTCGATCTTATCTGGGTTTGTGGTGATCCATTTCCTTTCCCAATTCGCGGTTCGGGCGAGTTCAACGTTTGTCTTCCTGGTGACTGTTGCGTGTTTGGTCGCTTGGCTGCTGGGGCGGGGCGGGGCGGAGCAGCTTTGGGTAGTCTAGCAAAGGTAGAATTAATAATATAGCCCAGTTGGGGTTTGCATGGTACCGAGCACGTAGCTTCGTTGCTGTTATCTTCAACGGTCACACTCGTGGAGCTCGTGTCGGTGCTGCAGTCAGAGAATTCAGTCTTCCTCCTCTTCAGTCTCCGTACCTGAGGATGGGCCTCGTTTGAGAGCCCCCGACTGCCTTAGTTGATGGTGAGCTGGAGGCCTGTCTGGATGCTGTGGGATTCGGGGAAGGGGTGCAATAAGGGGGGGGGTGTGGGTTGCCCTGAGCAGGGGGTTAGTTAGGAGGGGGATGCAGGGCCTGGTGATTTCTGTGAGGTGAAGAATCCTGGGGGAGATGTAGGGCGGCAACCCGTTCTCGCAAATTCGTAAAGTCAATATTGACTTATTAACTACGTGCATAGGTGATATACTAAACATAATAGATACCCTTAAAAAGATTCATAGAAAACACCGACCTTACCTAACCTTGTTAGTATCTTAAGATAAGCATCTTATTGCTTCGTAATTACAATTATTACTTAACCTATACCTATTATAGGTTAGGTAATAATTGTAATTACGAAGCAATAAGATGCTTATCTTAAGATACTAACAATGTTAGGTAAGGTCGGTGTTTTCTATGAATCTTTTTAAGGGTATCTATTATGTTAAGTATGTCACCTATGCACATATTAAATAAGTCAATATTGACTTACTAAATTTGCGAGAACGGGTTGAGGGCGGAGGTAGGAGTGGAGGTACGGGATTGGTTGGGGGGGGGGGTGTTGATCTTGAGCAGTAGGTCCATTTCCATTGGAGGTTAATGAGTGGTTTGGGATATGTTGATTTCAGGAAGGCTATTGTCCTTCATGAAGGAGTTCCAGAGCTCCAGCAGGCTGACAGGGTCATCTGACAGCAGTTTTTGCGAATTCCAGCAGTTGTATCCCCAAAGTCGGCCGCGGATGGGGTTTGGGGTTGTCCCATCATAGGGTTGACTACCTGACACTAGTTGGTGTTGGTTTGGGATCTGCTGGAAGGGCGCCTGTGGGGTTGGAAGTGGGTTGAGTGATAAGGTTCCCGGCTTGGGCAGGTTGTTGATGTTCCATGGGTGGGAAGTTGGTGGCTTGCTGATTGGATGTGCCCCAGGCATTGGTGAGTGGAGATGGTACAGGTCTAGTGGTGGCAGCCTGTTGTTGAGCTTCATCTTCGGTTTCCTGTACTAGTTTGATTCTCATTGCTCATTTCACACAAATGGGAGATGGCTTTGTGGGGTCCATTGCATTGGGAGCTTTTTTTTTTTGGGGGGGGGGGGGGGGTCCGACTTTTACAGGCTTTGTAACTGTTCACCTGCACAGATGCTACATTTGGGTGTTCCGTTCGGACATGCGTTGAAGTAGTGATCATAACGAAAGCCCTTAAAACGTTGTTTGATTTTGTAGAACTTTTGCAATGAGATTTGGTCAGGGTCCGACTTAAAGCCAAAGGCGGAAATTCCCTCAGAGCCAGCCTTTGATGCCTGTTCAGCTGTGGCCAGAGTGAGCTTTAAGACTTTGTTGGTGCTCGTTTCCTTGGTAATCCTGAGTGCTAGGACTATTTTCAAATATTTGTTCTTGGTATCTATTTCTGCCATTATCTCCTTTTCTTCATGGTCAATGATAATCTTGTGGGCTCTGTGAATATAGATTGTTCTCTTGAATTGGTACTCTGATGGGGGGGTAGGTCGATATCCCCACATTTCTAAGTTTTCCACAGAGACAGAAGAGACCAGTTCAGTAAGGTTACCATTGGGAACCACCATGACGGCTCCGTTGGGTATGCTGTAGATATTTTTGAAGTCGTTATTAGTGGCCCCATAGACCTAGTTCAGGATTTGGGTCACAATGCGCCTTAGGTCTGATACGTCAGTGGAATCTGACTGGATGCCATTGTCCTGTGGAACCAGAAAGGTTTAATCTAATCTTTGTTGGTTTATTGTCTGGATAGTTAATATGACTGGTGGTTGTTAGTAAGTCGACGGAGGCCACTAACATCTAGTTGCTACACAGGGCTTCAAGGTCACTAGAGTTTCCCCTGATTGGCAAGGGACCACATGTTTGGAGGGTTCATGGGTGGTCGAATGAGGGAACGTCAAGCTGACGTCGAGAGAAGGGACATTTGTTGGGAGTAAGGCCTATCCGACCTCTCAAGTAGCAGTGTTCACTGCGACTTGAGAAACATTCCTGGAGGGTTATTAAGGTCCGGACAATAGCTTTCTGGCCAATCACCAAATATGGTTTACACTTGAACATTGTTCAGGACAAAAGTAAACTGAATGTACATCTATTGGTGTACATATCCCATGTGAGGAGGAGCAGGAGTTGTTGCTTCATATATCCATGTGAGAATAATTGTACTAAAATCAACATAACTATTTAACTTCATAAAATGCTAGGCTGTATAATTTTTTTTTTTAGGTGAACAAGCCTACTGACAGTTCAGTCACCCTTAACCCTGGCTGTTAGTGGTGGAAGGACTGTCATTGCTCTCCTACCACTAGGGATAACAAAATGGCGGAGGTTAATCGTGCGGGACACACCCCTCTCATGGTAGCTATCATGGAAGGAAATGAAGCGAATGGTTAGATCGCTGTTAAATCAAGGTAACAATGTTTTATTTTCACTACACGTCTTGTTAAATAGGCATTTCGGGCGTCGTTTAAATTTGTGTACGTGTGGAAGGGTGAATTTTTTTTTATAATAACGTGGCTAAAGATATGAAGACTAAACCACACACACCAGAAGATGAGACGATGACGATTTGGTCCGTCCTGGACCATTATCAATCGACTTGATAATGGTCCAGGACGGACCGAATCATCGTCGTCGTCTCATCTTTTGGTGTGTGGTTCAGTCTTCAAAAATAGGTACTGAGGAAGTTCCCAAAATTGTTTACGACAACAGACGATGAGATAGAACTGTAACCTCAAATAGAACATACAATCCCAACAGGTGACCACCATCCTGTTTATACGCGGCAGTGGCGACTTCCGGAGCAGGCTAAATAAATTATCAGGGGCGAATGTCAAAAGATGCCGAGGCAAGATGTGATAGAGCCAAGTACGTCACCTTGGTTGTCTCTAGTGGTACTTTTACGTAACCCAGACGGTAGCTATAGGTTCTGTGTGGATTATCGAAAAATAAATGAAATAACGACAGGTGATGTATATCCCTTGCCGTTGATTCAAGCAATTCTCGATAATTTTGGCACAAGCAAGTACTTCTCCACTCTTGATGCGAAATCAGCTTATTGGGCTATACCGGTAGCAGAGACAGACAGGGAAAAGACCGCGTTCATGGATGACGTCCACACGTACCAATTCAAGCGTATGCCTTCGGGCTTGAAAACAGCCCCTTCGTCTTTTCAGAGGGCCATTAATTATATACTTAGTCCAGTTCTAGGTAAACACTCCTTAGCCTACTTAGATGTAGTTATTTACTCTAGGACCTTTAATGAGCATCTCAGTAATTTGACTGAAACATTGTCACTGTTAAATAAGGCTGGATTTAAGTTGAACGTTCAGAAGTGCACTCTGGCATCTCAAATTCAAATTTATGGGATTCCAGGTAAGCACAGATGAGATACGCCCTGACCCAGATTCCTGACGGGAGCCGGTCGGCCGAGCGGACAGAAAGCTGGACTTGTGATCCTGTGTCCCGGGTTCGATCCCGGGCGCTGGCGAGAAACAATGGGCACAGTTTCTTTCAACCTATACCCCTGTTACCTAGCTGTAAAATAGGTACCTGTGTGTTAGTCAGCTGTCACAGGCTGCTTTCTGGGGGTGGAGGCCTGGTCGAGAACCGGGCCGCGGGGACACTAAAGCCCCGAAATCCTCTCAAGATAACCTCAAAAAAAGCTATCGCTGACATGCCAACTCCACGAACAGCGAAGGATGTACGCAGATTTCTGGGAGCAGCGGCGTATTTCCGTCGCCATATAGAGGGTTTTGCGAGGACGTCAGCCTCACTGACGAACCTCACAAAGAAGAATGCAAAATTTGTATGGACTAAAGAACATGAAGCATACGCAAAAATAAAGGCACAGTTGATAATGACTCCAGTGTTAGCAGTTCCTTATTTTAAGGAAGAGTGGGAAGTGCATACTGATGCAAGTGGCATTGCAAGTGATGTAAGTGGCATTACTTCGTGATGCTGCCACGAAGGAGGCTATCCGCACTTGTTCCATCTCCCGCAAAAGGTGTTCCTCATTTCGACTTCTACCAAATTATTCATTCCTCAATCAGTGCCAGTTGGCAGGATCGCTGATTTTCTGTTACTGGCAACAAACTGTGTGCCCTTAAGGGTAGCTTATCCCTAATGGCCTTCTTCCTAACACCGTAACCGGCAATGGGAGATGGCACTTGTAAGGTTAGGTATTGGCCATACTAGTTTAACTCTCAGGCACTTAATGGGGTGCCACTCTCCTCATTGTCCAAACTGCATTGTTCCTCTTTCGGTTGTGCGTATCCTTGTTAAATGTACCGAATTCCAAGACGAATGTGTGCGCTTCCCGACTCCGTCGCAGTCACTTGTCCCTTGATAGAATCCTTGGAGAATCGGATACCTTTGATGTTCGCCTTATGCTCTTTTGTTCTCGTATTGGCATCCTAAGCGATATTTAGCGCCTTTTGAATATCCCGCACATTTGTCGGTACTACATAGCCTTAACAGCTTAGCGCTTTTTGATAATTACTTGCTCACATTCCTGGTAACTACTAAATATTTCCATTTGCCTTCTTCACTACCTTCATAGATTTGTTCGGGTGTAGTTAAAATACAAAGTCTTAACTTTGTTCTAGTTTGTTTAGTATATCTGGAAAAACTCTTTGGGGTTTATTTTGCCGGCTCAGCTATATGCACTTAACAGATATGCTTCTCATTTTTAATACTCTTCTATGGAGCATTCTTATTTCCAATAACCTTTACAAGTTAAGGTTGTGTATCGCACTAGACATTAAATAGTGAAAACCTGCACCTTACGCGTATCCCTCATCATATAATTTCAAATTAATTTTTCAAAATTATGAAAAATTATTTTTCCATCTGTCCCTCTGTGTCAAACATGTATATACTGTGTTATTCTAAATTACACTTTTTCATAACGCTGGATTTCATAATTTCTGCTCCTGTATTGGCGTTTATCAATATCTAGGGTCGTTCATAGTAACGTGTACTTTTTCTTTCTAGATACGATGGCCACTCGCACTCAAAAGTTCCTCATAAACGCACATAGTGATGGTGGCCAAGATAAATTTGGCGATGGTGGATTTTATGCAATCAATGTATGCATCATACATGAAGAAAAAAACAAGCGTGCCTCCTACCTTCGAATGGCACGCCTTCAACGTTCCATCAGAAATGATACTCCAGAACCCATCACCACTGCAACTACTGATTTTCCAGAACCCATCACCACTATCGGATCGCCAGACCCCCTCTCCAGAACTGTTGCTCCATACTCCACCACAACAGCATTAGCTTCTACATCATCATAAGGTACAGCCTCTTAAAATGCTTAATGTGACACATTAACAGAGCCATATAAGCGGAATTTCAGTTGTAAATCAGATTTTTTTACCACGGAAAAGTTCAGATTTACCAAACCACCTTCAAATACATGATTTTGGGTGATTTTAACTGTCGGCATACCTTCTGGGGCGATGTTCTGACAAAAACTCAGGGCCGCCTTCTCGAACCATTTGTCCTCTGTTCTTCCATCTCCTCTGAATTCTAGTGAACCCAATCATGTTGACTCCCACATTTGCACCCTCTTCTGTCTTGATCTTTCTCTCTGCTAGTCCTCTCCTTTAGACTTCACCTGGCGGGTTCTTGATGACCCCCATAACAGTGACCATTTCCCCATCCTTGTCACCTTCTCTTTTCACCCTCCCTAGGTGGCAGGCTGCCTAGGCTGACTGGAACCTCTTCACCTTACACGCCACTCTTTCCAACCTCTCCTTCGAGTTCTCCTCTTTCAAGACACCGTTTTTGACGGTGCCCTCTGGTCTTTCCCTCGCTCTACTCCCTGGGGAGTGTAAAAGTGCGTTCCCTGGTGGAATACAGACTGTGATCGGGCTGTCCGCTGTAAGGGTGCAGCCTGGAAGAAACACCGTCGCTAATGGACGCCGGATTCTTTTATTTTGTTTCGGAAGGCAAACCCGGTAACCCATAGGGCCATCCAAATGGTTAAGAGTAAGGATTGGAGATCTTTTGTTTCCACCATTTCGTTTGACAATCCTCTGCCCCTGATCTGGAAGAAAATCAGCAAGATAGCTGGTAAATGTTTTCAATATCTCGCCAGTCATTCACCTCAGTGGTTCTATTGTGCCGGATCCTGTGTCGGTCGCGACCGAACAGTGTTCTCACATTTCGACTGTTAGCTCCAATTCTCATCTTCCTCCTCCTTTCCTTACTCTAAAGCCCCTTCTTGAATCTTGTCGCACTCGACAAGATTGATTCTTGTCGCACTCGACAAGATTGATTCTTGTCGCACTCGACAAGATTGATTCTTGTCGCACTCGACAAGATTGATTCTTGTCGCACTCGACAAGATTGATTCTTGTCGCACTCGACAAGATTGATTCTTGTCGCACTCGACAAGATTGAAGAAAATCTTCAACGGTCGTTGAAGATTTTCGCACTCATCTTCAGCTTCCCTGTAATGATCCTCAATAGAATCATTGGCAAATCCGATACCATTGATATTGTTTGCCTTATGTGCTTTTGTTGTCATATTGGCATCCTTAGTGACATTTAGCACCATATGAATCTCCTGTGAATTTGATGGTGCTACATAAGTCTTCCTAGCTTGGTGAAATCTTTTGAGAATCTTATGTGCTCTATTTCCAGCTTGGTATCTCTAGACTTTTATAACAAATTTACTGAGATTTTGATGTAAGCTATATCGTGTATGACATACAATATTAAATGCAGAAGCTTCCTTACATGTAACTTTATTTTATTTCAGATTTGACTTCAAAGCTGAAGAATCAAGAGTGATATTATATAGCTGATATTAACATCCTGAAAATTAAAAATTAAAAGTGAAAATCTTTTTTATTACAAATGTTTCAGTATATAGTCATGTAAAGTCTACTTAAGTAAACTTTCATATGCATTATTTTCCGGTCAGTTACAACACGCAAGAATTATTTTTATGATAAGGAGGTAGTGTTCCCGCCTAGTCAAATTTTGATATGGCTTGATTCAGCTGTTACCATTTATCACTGCATTATGTTTGGGATGTGGGTAGCTTACAAACTTCCCCAATTACTCCCCCTCCCTGTCCGGCCCGTTGTTGCCATGAGGGGGCTCGGTGGGTGGCTGCCAGAGTGTGATGCTCCATGGGACAGTCCTCTGTCCTTTCGTGGCCTTGTACTCCTGCTGCTGTTCTCACGAATTCTGCTGGACTACTTTTCCTTGTTTCGTTTTTCTCCCCCCCCCCTCTCTAATTGTTATTTCCCGCCGACCTCTTGACTGTTTTGATCATTCTTTTGACCTTTTGTTTTGACGCCCGGGTGTTTGAGGAGGCATACTCTTGCACCCGTGGAACTGTAGTATCCAACGTCTTGAGCAAGGGGACCCTTTTATTGTCAATCCTCCTTTCGTCACTGAACCCGATCTCGATGGACTGATGGTTCTTAAGGTGGCGTTTGTGGGGCATATACTCACGATGCACCCCTAGGGGACCCCGGCAAAATCGGCAACATGTCTCGTTTGGGTGTCATGCCTTTAATTGTGGCTCTGTGGTGGGTGTGGGGGTACATTCGTGAATGAAAGTCTGTCCTCTCGTTTTATGTCATTCTGTTCCTCTTTTACCTTCTCAGGCTCGTGGGGTGGGCGATCAAGCCCTCGAGTCACTGTGTTGGGAGAGCGGCCTCTGTAGCCCCCACTGCATTAATGGGCCCCGACCTTGCTCCTCCTTTGACCCTCCTGACTACTCCCTTCGGCTCCCAATCCCTCTGTGGGTGGGTCAAGCCACAAGCCTTCTGTCGAGACCACTTGGTTTCCTGGCACGGCTCGGTCTGTCATTGTGACTACTGTGCTTTTTAACCCCTCTCTCTGGGGGTTCTCAACGCCGTCCACGCCACGGCCACAATAGCACGATCCTTTCTCGTACTGATGCTTATCAAGCCTTGTTTGGTCCCACGTCGTGGGTCAAATACTTTGATCTCCTCGTTCTGGATTCTACACCTTCTGACAATTTCTCCCTCCATAGGCACCTTATTGATTCAGTAGATGCCTCTGTTACTTTCATCCCCACCCGTCTCTGTATGCGTGTCGTTGCTGCTCCTTTTCAGGATGCAGCTTCCCGCCTGGCTACCTTACACTGCTTTGGCGAGTCCCCTGTTCGAGTCAACAAGAACGCTCGGTTGAATGCCAGTGTTGACACTGTTCTCCTCTCACCCCATGTTGCAACCGGTGTTAGGAATCTACAGGACTGCCACGATGATATTCGGCATATCCTCGATGCCCAGGGCCAATCTGTCCTTTAGGTAGACACGTTTACTCGTCCCCCTCGTGGTCGTCGCCGTCAGCCCCATCGGGTTGTGAAGATTACCTTTGATGGTAGGACCCTTCCACCCTCTGTCATTCTTGCTGATGCCAGGTGCTCTGTCCAAGACTACATTCTCTCTCCTCGGCTCTGTAAAAGTGCTGGAGGTTTGGGCATGGTGCCCTCCCATGCTCTAGTACCGTCTCTCTCTGTCCTATATGTGGGGACGAAGGTCACCAAGTCGGAGTGCACTTCTCCTCAGGCTTGCTGCCTCAATTGAGGTGAGGCCCACACTCTCTTCTCCAGGGCATGTATACATTTTACCCCTAGAGGCGGCAATCCTCAACTTGAAGCACCGGGAACGTTTGTCTTTTCCTGAGGCGAGGCGCCAAGTTTGCCACCTCCCCCCTTTCGCTGGCGTCTTTCATGCTCGTGTTGCATTCTTCCTCTCCTCGTCCTTCCCACCTTCCTCAGTCTCAACCGTTACCAGGCCTTAGACCTAGACACGCCCACCGCCTCCTCTGTTAAAGTTCTGTCCCGAAGGGTCCTCCTGCTTCTGTCTGGGGTTCCCCTTCTTTCTACCCAGTCTGTCATGTCTCTTGTGTCATCTTCCTCGTCTCCCTCTGATCCTCCTTCTCCATCCTTCTCCTCTGTCTCTTAGCTCTCCACGCCGCCTGTCAGTGCGGTTTGATGTTCATCACTCTCCCAGCGGTCATCGTGTTGTTTGCTCTCCTTCTCCTGTTGAGACGCTTGAATCTATTGCCCAGTATGGTGTTGCTGGGACACCTGTCTCTTTGCGTCAGAAGCGAAAGTCTGGCTCTTCTCCTTCCTTCTCCCCGGTGGGTAAGAAGGCTTTGCTTTCTTCCTCGTCCCCCTACCTCTGACGCTCTCGCTCCATCCCCTCCCATTTCAGTGGTCGCGCTCCCTGTTCCTGCTATGGAGGTTTCTTTGGCACCCGCTTTCCTCTTGGTTTCTGCCCTTGCTGAGGTACGCTCCCTGGTTTCTGCCCCCTTCTGCTGCTTTCCTTGACTCTCGGTTGACACCCCCCTCCTCCACCTCCGAACCCTGCTTGTCTGCATCTGGTCAGTCCTCCCGCTCCCTACCCTCCGTCCTTACTCAGTTTACCCATGCCCCTTAACCCTGACTTCGCTGATCCAGATCCTGCGCTTCTTGAACGTGTTGTGTTCGTTTTTCACCTTTGTTTCTTCATTGTCCTCTGTTGATGTCCTTTGTCGATGTCTATTCTTCAATAGAATATTCACGGATATTACGCCAATTTCCATTAACTTCTGATTTCACAGTTTTCGCCCCTTTGTCTCTCCAGAAACCGATGCTTGGTGCTCGTACTGGTCGCTTCCGTGGCTATTCCTTTCTCCCCCTCCCCCCCTCCCTCCCAGCTTTTGCTGGGACCCGTTCCTCTTCTGCTCTCTTGATTCGTTTTGATGTTCCCTTCGTCCCCCTACTTTTTCCGTCGCCTCTCCAGTGTTCTGCTGCACGTGTCTTTGTGCGTAAATGATACAAAATTTGTTCCATTTACCTCCCCGAAATGTCCCGCTTTCCCCTTCCTGATCTGAAGCACCTCCTGGACTCCTCTCCGGAGCCGGTGCTCCTGTTGGGCGATTTCAACTGTCGACATACTTTCTGGGGTGATGTTCTGACAAACACCAGAGGCTGCCTTCTTGAACCGTTTGTCCTCTCTTCTTTCGCGTCTTCTAAATTCTGGTGAGCCCACCTGTGTGGATTCTCGAACTCGCACCCTTTCCTGTCTTGATCTCTCTCTGCTCGTCGTTCCTTTATTTAGATCTCAAGTGGCGTGGCGGGTTCTTGATGACCTCCATAAGTGACCATTTCCTTATCCTTGTTTCCTTTTTCTCTTTTCACCCTCCCCCTCTCCTTCTCCTTCTCTAGGTGGCAGTTTGCCAAAGCTGACTGGAAACTATTCACCCTCCATGCTATTCTCTCTGACCTCTCCTCTCTGCCTCTTTCTCGCGCCTTCCTCCTTTATCATGACACTGTCATCGATGCTACCCTCCGCTCTATTCCTTGTTCTACCTCCCGGGACATGCGGAAGTGCGTTCCCTGGTAGAATGCGGACTGTGCTCGGGCTGTTCACTGTAAGTGTGCAGCCTGGAAGAAACACCGATGCTGGCAGACGGCTGATTCTTTTATTTTGTTTCGGAAAGCAAGTGTGGTGGCCCGTAGGACCATCCGTACAGCTAAGCGTGAGAGTTGGAAATCTTATGTTTCCGCCATTACGTCCGATACTCCTCTGCCGCAGATCTGGAAGAAGATCCGCAAGATTGCGGGTAAGTTCGCTCCAGAAGTCTCGCTGGTTCTTCACCTCCGTGGTACTCTGGTGGCGGACCCAGTGCACGTCACGACCGAACTTGGTTCCCACTTTTCTTCTGTTAGCTCTTGGTTCTCATCTTCCTCAATCTTTCCTTCGTAAGCCCGTTCTGGAATCTCATCCCTTAGATTTCCACACTCATATCCGCTTTCCCTATAACGATCCCTAGCGCTCTCTTTGAACTTCAGTCTGCCCTGACCCTCTGCTGTTCTACGGCAGCGGGCTCTGATGTTCCTCACCCAAACAATAGACCAAGCAGTGAATACCATCCACAATTGCATCCAGCTCGCAACTGAGGAAAGATCCACCACAAGGACTTACCACCAATATAAACCGACCCGGGAAATCAGGTAAAATGAAGGAGTGCCAACGAGTTTGCCAAAGCCACTATTAAAGCCACTACCCATATCTCTTACCTCCGTGTTGAGTGCTCTAAGGCCTTTACCCTCCTTCGGGTATTGTCCCATACTTCTTGGGGAGCGGATAGGTGAACTCTCCTTGCTTTACATTTCTCACTCATCCTGTCTAAGCTCGATTATGGTTGCCCTGCTTACTCGTCTGCTTCTTCTACTCTTTGCCGTCTTGATGCTTTGCACTATACTGGGTTGCGCCTCAGTTCAGGTGCATTTGGTCGACTCCCGTCCTAAGCTTGTATGTTGACACTGGCTTCCTATCTCTCCAAGACCGCCGTGATCGCTACTGTCTTCACTATCTTGCGCGGTCCTTGCAACATCCTTGCTCTCGCCTCTGTCGTGCTTTAACTTTGACCCCTCCTGCGGTTCCTGTTCCTCTTCACCACCTCCCTCTTTCTGTCCGGTTATCTCACTTACAGGATTCTCTTTCCATTCATATTTCTAATATTTCTACTCGTGTTATTCCTGCTTTGCCCCCGTGGAGAGTCCCCCTTCCGCAGTTTTGGACATCCTTGACCCGCATTTCTAAAGCTTTTACCCCTCCTACGGTTCTAAAACGCCTTTTCCTTGAGCACTTTTCTTCTCACTCCCACTCCTTTTCTGTCTTCACCGATGGGTCAAAGTCTGCAGACAGTGTTGGCTACTGTTGTTTTTCCTGATCACACTTATATCTATCGCTTACATCCGGAGACTAGCATCTTCACATCGGAACTTTATGCTATTCTCTATGCTCTTCGTCTCCTGCTCTCTCGTTGTCAATCTTCCTTTGTAGTTGTTGTTGACTCTCTTAGTGCCCTCATGGCTCTCGGGTCCTTTAATCCAGTTCATCTAGTTGTTGTTGAGATCCAGCATTGGCTGTTTCTTGTTCACAGTAAATTTAAGTCGGTTGAGTTTTGTTGGGTTCCCAGCCATATTGGTGCGTGTCTAAATGAGCGTGCGGATGCTGCCACCAGGGAAGCTGTCCGCTCTTGTCCCATCTCTCGTAATGGTATTCCTTATTCTGACTTTTACCCGGTTTTCCATTCCTCCATCCTTACCCGTTGGCAGGCTTATTGTGAGGGAATCTAGATTCCCTCAGCTAGTTTTCCTAGTTTCTAGATTAGGCTAGTCGCTCTAGGGACTCTAGAAACTGAAGCTTTCAAACTAACATATACTTGTGGGGTGTTGAATGAAAGCTTATGTTAAGGACTGTCGTTTGGGACAGGTTAGAGGACTGTGATTGCTCTATAGAGAGAATTACAGAAATTTTCCTGTTCTGTGAAGTAGGATGGGAGTTGAGTGTGAAGTGGTGTAGGGAGATACTTGCCTCTCCCAACGGTTTTACAGAGGTGGGGGGGGGGGGAAAGTGGGGTGACCATTGGCCCCCCCGCACCATGTGAGACAGTGCGCCCCTTGTCTTTAGGCCTCCCCCTCCTTGTGATGTCACGGGACGCCTGAGGGTGAGTGAGGCCTGTGATTGGGGTAGGCATGTCTGCTCCGAGCTGTGTTTTGGCACGAACAGCTGTGGTTGGAAGCGGCACAAGGGAACAGTGCCGGCTTCGTGCTGATTGGTCAAGACAAAGTAGGGGGGGAAGTATGGGCATTTTGAGTTTCCTTAGCCCGCGAAATCGTCAGTTTGAGCGGGGTAGCAGGTGGACGAGGACGTAACGGGGTGGAAGGGGGATTCTCTCCCCCCTCCACCCCCGTTAATCGCGGACGTTATCGTGTTGTCCAGCAGGGATGGCACTCCTGCCATCCCGGGTTGTGTCTAGGCCCAATTTTCGTGAAATTTGGGGCCGATGAGGTATGGAAGGACCAGTAAAATAGCCTCAGAGACAGTGGGCACCCATGAGGCAGCTGGCAGAGCCTCATGGTGTAACAGGTGGTTTGAATAACCTGTCTAGTGTTGATGGACAATTGGTGGAATCAGGGCAGTGTAATTGTGGTGAGATTACAGGCCCCTGTGGGACTTTGAATTCCACCCTGTTGGTCTGTCCGGTGGTGACGCAGCCGGCCATTGTCACCCCAGTGTAAAGCAAGGCAGGCTCTGGTTTGATGGGATTGTTGGTGATTCCCCATCCACGTGTGTAAGCCCAGGGGCCACCCCCAGGCCACCCCGGCCCGGCCCCCCCGCTTGCCCGCCCGGCCCGGCCCCCCCGCTTGCCCGCCCGGCCCGGCCCAGCCACCCCGCTCGCCCGCCCGGCCCGGCCCGCCCGCGCGCCGGCTACCTCCCCCCCCCCCCCTCTCAGCTCGGGAGGGGCGCTGTGGGCCACGCGGTGGCCACATGCCTTGGCCACTTTCCCGGGACAGCCTAGGGCCACATCTTGTTGACACGCGAGGAGCAAGCCAAGTGTTGACAGCCAGAGAGGTAGTGACCTAGGAAATGAGTGAAATGAGGAGGTGTAGACGTGAGTACAATTATCATTGTGTACAGTGTGATGAGTACCGGTGGAAATTCCCAGTAAGAGTTGTCTCGTAGCCCTGCCACGCTAGGGAAGCAGCTGAGACAGCTGTCTGTAGCACGTCCAGGTGACTGGTAGGGGGGTACCTGGAGATGGATGTTGTACACGGGACCACACTGTAGTATTATAATGTATAAGTGTGTAGACTGACTCGAGTATGTAACCGGTCAGTGTAGAGATTTACCATATAAATGATCCAGTTGTCGATTCTATATAATCGTTCAGACTTGATTAATGCCGTAGAGTACCGCATATAAATTGTATCATTAGAGGTAGGCAGGCCAGGTTGCAGGAATGTCAGTGGGTACCCTGAGGTCCGTGTAGTTGGAGTTACATTTACCTGATGATATAATTTTCATTGATTATGTGAATGCCATTTCTGTGTGTTCATTTGCATGTTTTATGTACTGTGTTGTGTGGTGAGTCAGTAGATGTGATTGCTGACTGATTGCCTAATGATGTCATTAGCATGTGGGGTATGCTGACGGCATCATTATGTTGCAGGTTTGTGCAGTGTTATCAGTTTATACGATATTGCTGCCCTGGGAGCTGTGTTGAGGGTTTAAGGGACATCTAGGATTATTCAGGGGAATTCACAGTACTTAATGAGAGCAGGCAGTTGATTGGTTAATTGCCTTGCCGAGGTGTGCGCTCACAGTAGTCCTTTGCAACGGGTGCAAGATAAGGGGGCAGTAATATTGGTATACTCTTGTGTGTTGCACAACCGTGTGTCATTATTGTGTGGGCACAGTAATTAACGAGTTGCAGTAGCCGCAACCGTATGTGGGCAGTGCATTTGTGTTGTTGCATGCCATTGTAGTGTGACCTATGTAACACTGGGGTTACTTTGTTTCTTTAAGTTGTGTTGAGGACTTAGGATTCAGTGAGTTAATTAAGTAAGGGGTAGTTAACTGGATAAGGAGTGAACACTTATTGTGGAGTGAGTGAGGGCTGTTATGAGAGAACAGCGTTGAGCTTGAGTGATATACGTCTCGGGAGCAGTTAATTGTCCGTGTGACAACTAATTGACCACTCTAGCTAATTATGTAATTAGCCTTCTCATCATGAATTCACGTAGTGGGAGAGGATCTGTCAGAGTCTGTCGGTATTTGTGATAACGTAATTTGCTCGAGACTAATTACCTTTCTGGGGTATAGCAATTAGTGGCTCATGTTAGTGGAGTAATTAACGTCTGGAGGGCTCAGATGACTCGGTAAAGCAAGGTCATGGAGCTAGCATAAATCATTGTATTAATCATATCCTGTCTGAGGACAGTGGATTAATGGCACTTGTTAATTAGGGGTAATTAACTCCTTTCCCGTGAATTCAGTGTTTGATGAGACCTGCTTAGGCAGTGCGAAGTGAGACGTATTTATGGATGATTAATTATCGGTCCTGGTGACAATTAATTGCTCGGAGTTAATTAGGGTAATTAACACTAGTAATTTTTTGACACAGACTGTTGAGAAGCTACCAAGTTAGGGTAGGCTTAGTTAACGTAACTCAATGGGGATGTAATTAGTCGTCTGTTTGACCTTAATTAAGGATTACTCACTGAATACTTGCTAGGAGTCAAGTGTGATGTAATATAAGTTTGAGTTATTGTTAACAAGAGAGACAAGTGTTAATGATTAACGTAGAGTATCATCATGTTGTTGTCTAGTGCGAGACAATTGTTTGTGATTACCGTAGTACTTTGTTGCTGACTGTTGCGATCAGTCAATTAACGTAATTAATCACTTGAGGCAATTTCTTTTGGTTGTCGTCTGGTGACGAGAGTAGAGTAATCTAGGGATTTGTGGAGCTGTCCCAGAATCCCGCCTTGCCTGTCTTTGTTACTATTTACAGTGCAACTTCTTGTAGGGAGTTGCAAAGAGTGTTCACACTTGGTTGTGATAGGGGGGAGTCACTGTTGGACTACCCGCCTAGTTACGTGGGTCTCTCCTGGGGGGCGGGAGGACCCCTAAGCTTGTGATTATAGTAGCTGTCAGGGAAACCGAGACACTATTGATTGCATGCTTGTGTCTTCAGTGGATATCCTTCATTTGTTCAGTTAGTTCATATTGTCAGCCCGAAGTGTCAGCAAGATGGAGCCTGCTGTCACTTCTCGAGGGGCTGTTGAATAGCTGTGTTGCAAATGCCACTTGATGGACAATAACATAACCATTTGCTGTGGTGTAACTTAGTCTGTGATATTTTATTGAGTTGCAATATTGCGTCATCAGTGGGCACACCTGTCTTCAGGTTAGTTCAGTATGCAGCCTCGCAGCAAGGGTTGCTATTTAGCTGTTTGTTATCGTGCCACTGGATGGACATTAACGTAACGTAAACTCGGTAATGTAGTAGTTAGTCTCTTGTTATTAATAAATTGTTATAGAAAACGGTCTTTGTTGTCAACCCTTCAACCATATTATTCCACACATGTTTCTGCATATTATGATTAAATGTTGATGTGATCTTGATATGACGGCTGTTCTTGGGAATTCGAATTCCAATTCATAGCGCCACATCAAATATAAATATTTGATTGTGAGAACCCGTTGGTTACCCTTTATTAGTTTTAACGTCCTGTTTAACTAGGAGGAACCAGCGGCCTATTGTGGACAGGTTTTCACCCCTAGTGGTGGAGGCCTGGCGGTTTGCTCCCCCTTTTCCTTTTTCTATTGGACTCGTGCTTAACTGCCGTGAGCAGCCCTTTAAACTTGTAGTCCACCTTCTAAGGGTGGTAGGCGTAGAAAAAAATCTCACACTTATTGGTCGTCTGTTACTGGTAACACACTCCATACTCTTAAAAGTTGTGTCCTCATGGCCGTCCTCCTGCCACCGTAACCAGCGATGGGAAACGGCTCTGGCGAGGTTGCATATTGGCTATACTCGCTTAACTCATGGTCACTTGATGGAGCGCTGCCCTGCTCCTTATTGTCGTACTTGCTTTGTCGCTCTTACGGTCGTGCATATCCTTGTTGTATGTCCTGACTTCTGGGACGAGCGTGTGTCTTTCTTTCCGACTGTGCCCCATAGTCGCTTGTCTCTCGATCCAAGTCACCAAGAGTATTCTTGGTGACTCGGATACTTATGATATCGTTCGCCTTATGCATTTCTGTTCTCATATTGGCATCCTTGGTGATATTTAGTGCCCTCTGATTATCCCTCACATTTGATGGTGCTACATAGCCTACCCGGTTTGGTGCCTTTTGATAATTACTTACTTCCATCGCAATGTTCCTCCTTGCACTTCTTGGTATTTTTCCCTCCATATCCGGCCTGTTGGCGCAGTGAGGGCGCTTGGTGGTCGGCTGCCGGAGTGTGATGCTCCATGGGAAAGTCCTCTGTCCTTTTGTAGCATTATGCTCTGGTTGCTGTCTTCTCTGATTTTGCCGGATAGCTTTTCCTTTTCCCTATGTTTCGTTTTTCTTCCCCCTCTTCGCCTTTATCATTTCCTGCCGACCATTTGCTTGTTTTGATTATTCTTTTGGCCTTCTATTTTGACGCCTAGGTGTTTGAGGAGGCATACTCTTGCACCCGTAGAACTGTAGTACCCGACGTAGAGAGCGAGGGGAACCTTTTATTGTCAATCCTCCTTTCGTCACTGAACCCGACCTCGACGGACTGACGGTTCTTACGGTGGCATTTATGGGGCGTATACTCACGATGCACCTCTAGGGGGCCCCGGCATGATCGGCGATAGCTTCTTGTTGGGTGTCTTGCCTTTAATTGTGACTTCATGGCGAATGTGGGGGCGCATTCGTGAATGAAATAATATCTCGTTTTTATGTCAGATAATGTTCCTCTTGTACCTTCTCAGGCTCGTTGGGCGGGCGACCAAGCCCCCGAGTCGGACTGTGTTAGAAGACCAGGCTCTGTAGCCTCTGCTGCATTGGGCCGTGACCTTGCTCCTACTTTGACCCTCATGACTACTCCCCCCAGTTCCCCTCCCTCCTCTGAGGTAGGGTCGAGTTCCCAGCCCCCAGGGGTGACCACCTCTTCCCTTGACACGACTCCGTCTCTCCTTGTGACTACTGTGCCTTTTACCCCCTCTCAATCTGGGGGTTCTCAACGCCGTTGCCGCCACGGCCTCACTCGCACGATCCCTTCCCATACTAATACTTTCAATGCCTTGTGTGGTCCCGCTACGTGGGCTAAATACTTTGATCTCTACCATTTGGATTCTGCTCCTCCTGACGATTTCTCCCTCCATAAACATTGTTGATTCGGTAGATGCCTCTGTTACTTTTAACTCCACCAGTTACGGTACACGTGTCGTCTCTGCTCCTTCTCGGGATACAGCTACTAGCTTAGCCGCTTTGTCCTGCATTGGAGAGACCCTTGTTCGGGTCTCCAAAATCGCTTGGTTAAATGCCAGTGTTGGCACTATTCTCTTCCCACACCATGTTGCAATTGATGTTAGGACCCTCAAATACTGCCATGAGGATATTAAACATATCCTCGAAGCCCAAGGCCATTCTGTCTTCCAGGTGGAGACGTTTACTCAACCCCCTCGTGGTAACCCGCTCTCGCACAAAACAGCACATATGACTTACTGCTTATAGTCAATATTTTGCTTATGAATTAGTACACATGTGGTATATTCCCAGTTATATTTTTTCAAGGCCCAAACGTTTCCTCACGTACCAATTTACGTCCCACAGTACCCGTCCATCGTCGAAGACCATAGAATAGTCGTGATTGGTTCAATTATAAGGAAAATTGTAGTTTTCAGATCCCACATGGGTTGTAAAATTAACTACTATTGTCCATGCTCTTAGAATATTACAGATCAGCAACGTCATACTGAAGGCTCGTGGTTTTGTTGAGAAATATTAGTTATTCTTAGTAAATTATAATAAGCACTATAATTTATTTCATAAAATAAAAGTGCCTCACCAATCTATATTATATACACTAGTCTGTGCTTTAAAAATCTTTAAAGAATGTAGTACAGGAACGTCAACAGAAAACGATGTTACATTGGAATGTCTATGGGGTAAACTACTGCAAACAAGATGGTATAGCGTGGACCCTACGGCGTGGCAAACAGGATGTGATATATTGATCCTATACCCATCCTACCTACTGTAGGATTGGTATTGGATCTACTACCGCCTACTGGCTGGGTATATGGATCTCTACCACGCACAGGATAAGTATGGCGTCCACTATACCGCCTGCAGGATGGGTATTGGGTTCACTACTGCCCACAGGATGGGTTTGGGGACCACTATCATCTACAGGATGAGTATGGGATCCATTACTGCCCACTGGAGGGGTATATGTTCCACTTCCGCCCAAACGATGTGTGCGGCGTCCACTATACCGCCCAAAGGATGGGAATGGGGTCCACAATCACCCACAGGATGAAAATTGTGTGTTACCGCCCACAGGATGGGTATGGCCTCCATTGCCGCCCACATGTTAAGTATGCTGTCCATTGCCGCCCAAAGGATGGGTAAGGTAAGGCCTCCACTGCAGGATACAAGACGAGTATAGGGTCCAGTACCACCCACGGGATGGGCATGGATCCATTACCTCCCACAATATGCGTGTGGGGTCAACTACCGCCCAAAGGATAGGTATGGGGTCCACTACCGTCCACAGGATGGATTTGGGGACCATTATCATCCACAGGAAAGTCCACTACCGCCGGAATGATGGCTTTGAGGACCACTATCATCCAAAGGATGGATATGAGGGATCCACTACCGCCTACAGGGTGGGTATGGTGGTCATTTCCATTCCACAGGAGATACATGCGCCACTACCGCCCACAAAGTGAGTACAGGGTCCACTACCGCCTACAGGATTGGAATGAGGTCCACTACCGCCCATATGATGGGTAGTGGATCCACAACCACTCACAGGATGGGTATGGGGTCACTACCCCCCACAGGATAGACATGGGGTCTACTACCGCCCACATGATTGGTATGGGATCCACAACCACCCACAGGATGGGTATTGGGTCCATTACCGCCCACAGGATGGGCATGAGGTCCGCTACCGCCTTCATGAAGGGTCGACAACCACTCACAGGAAGGGGTATGGGGGGGGGGGGGGTTCACTTCCTCCCGCAGGACGGCTATGGGGTCCACTTCCTCCCGCAGGACGGCTATGGGGTCCACTTCCTCCCGCAGGACGGCTATGGGGTCCACTTCCTCCCGCAGGACGGCTATGGGGTCCACTTCCTCCCGCAGGACGGCTATGGGGTCCACTTCCTCCCGCAGGACGGCTATGGGGTCCACTTCCTCCCGCAGGACGGCTATGGGGTCCACTTCCTCCCGCAGGACGGCTATGGGGTCCACTTCCTCCCGCAGGACGGCTATGGGGTCCACTTCCTCCCGCAGGACGGGTATGGGGTCCACTTCCTCCCGCAGGACGGGTATGGGGTCCACTTCCTCCCGCAGGACGGGTATGGGGTCCACTTCCTCCCGCAGGACGGGTATGGGGTCCATTTCCTCTCGCAGGACGGGTATGGGGTCCACTTCCTCCCGCAGGACGGGTATGGGGTCCACTACCGTCCACAGGATGGGTATGGGGTCCAATCCCTCCCACAGGATGGGTATAGGGTCCACTTCTGCCCACAGGATGGTTATGAGATTTATAATTATAATAAGCACTTAGTTTATTAAGTTTATTATTACTACTTAATTATTATAATTATGTACCTAATTTCATCTTCATAGTTTCCTACTGTGCTTTAAAATTGCTCTGTATCTAGTGTTACCCAATCTTTATGTACTTAATTCTATCAACTTTACCATTGTTATCATTGCTGTCTTCTTATATGTGCTAGCAATATGCTGCATTGTGCCTATTAATCTTTGTTAAATTACTATTCAAGCTGTCAATGCAATCCCTCTGAGCTACCTGTGCGCTTTAATATACATTCAAATCTCTATCTCATTTTTTGTTGCAATGTACTTGTTATCATTTTATAAATTTTGCTAGTATTTACCTACTTAAAATTTTCTGTTATATTAAGGACCTGCTCGAAACGCTGCACGTACTAGTGGCTTTACAAGAATGTAATCACTATGCTATGTATCCTCACAATCCCAAAATACCTTTTGTGTGTGTGTGTGTACGTACTCGCGTATTTGTGCTTGCGGGGGTTGAAGTTTGGCTCTTTGGTCCCGCCTCTCAACTGTCAATCAACTGGTGTACAGATTCCTGAGCCTACTGGGCTCTATCATATCTACATTTAAAACATGTTTATGGAGTCTGCCTCCACCACATTACTGCCTAATGCATTCCATCTGTTAACTACTCTGACACTGAAAAAGTTCCTTCTAACGTCTCTGTGGCTCATGTGGCTACTCAGTTTCCACCTGTGTCCCCATGTTCGCGTCCCACCAGTGTTGAATGGTTTATCCTTGTTTACCCGGTCGATTCCCCTGAGGATTTTGTAGGTTGTGATCATGTCCCCCCTTACTCCTCTGTCTTCCAGTGTCGTAAGGTGCATTTCCCGCAGCCTTTCCTCGTAACTCGTGCCTCTTAGTTCTGGGACTAGTTTAGTGGCATACCTTTGGACTTTTTCCAGCTTCGTTTTGTGATTGACAAGGTACAGGCTCCATGCTGGGGCAGCATACTCCAGGATTGGTCTTACATATGTGAAACAAGATTCTGAATAATTCCTTACACAGGTTCTTGAACGCTGATCTGATGTTAGCCAGCCTCGCATATGCCGCAGACGTTATTCTTTTTATGTGGGGGTTCAGGAGACAGGTTTGGTGTGATATCAAATCCTAGATCTTTCTCTCTGTTCGTTTCATTAAGTACTTCATCTCCTATTCTGTATCCTGTGTCTGGCCTCCTGTTTCCACTGCCTAGTTTCATTACTTTGCATTTACTCGGGTTGAACTTCAACAGCCTTTGTTGATCCATTCACTCAGTCTGTTTAGGTCATCTTGTAGCCTCCTATTATCGTCCTCAGTTTCAATCTTCCTCATAATTTTTGCATCATCGGCAAACATTGAGAGAAACGATTCTATACCCTCTGGGAGATCGTTTACATATATCAGAAACATTATAGGTCCAAGGACTGACCCCTGCGGGAATCCACTCGTAACGTCTCGCCAATCTGAGACCTCACACTGACTCGTTGTCTCCTGTTGCTTAGGTACTCCTGTATCCAACGGAGTACCTTCCCTTTCACTCCAGCCTGCATCTCCAGCTTTTTCACTAGCCTCTTGTGTGACACTGTATCAAAGGCTTTCTGACAATCCAAAAATATGAAGTCTGCCCACCCTTCTCTTTCTTGCTTGGTCGTAGAATTCAAGTAACCCTGTGAGGCAGGACCTGCCATCCTTGAACCCATGTTGGTGCTGTGTTACAAAGTTCTTTCGCTCCAGGTGCTCCACTAGGTTTCTTCGCACAATCTTCTCCATCAGCTTGCATTGCATGCAGGTTAGGGACACTGGCCTGTAATTCAGTGCCTCCTGTCTATCCCCTTGTATATCGGGACTACGTTAGCCGCTTTCCAAATTTCTGGCAGTTCCTCTGTTGCCAGTGATTTGTTATAGACTATGGAGAGTGGTAGGCACGGTTCTTCTGCTCCTTCCTTTAGTATTCAAGGGGAGATACCATCTGGTCCTATAGCCTTTGTCACATCCAACTCTAGTAAACACTTCCTTACTTGCCCGCTGGTAATCTCAAACCCTTCCAGTGGTTCCTGGTTAGCTATTCCCTCTTATCTCTGGGATGTCTCCTTGCTCTAAGGTGAAGACCTCCTGGAATTTCTTATTCAGTTCCTCACACCTTGTCGTTTGTAGTGAATCCTTCTGCCCCTCTCCTTAATTTCATAACCTGTTCCTTTACTGTTTTTCTCCTGATGTGGCTATGCAGCAATTTAGGCCGAGTTTTTGCCTTGCTTGCGATGTCATTTTCGTATTGTCTTTCTGCCTCTCTTCTCATCCTGACATTCAGGTATCTATCTCTGCTCTACAGTGTCCTGTTATTCCTATATTTTCTCCATGCCCTTTTACTTTGCTGCTTAGCTAGCCTACATCTCTGATTAAACCATGGGTTTCTCATCTTCATTTCACTGTTTTCCTTTTGGGCTGGGACAAACTTGTTTGCTGCGTCCTTGCACTTTTGGGTGATGTAAGTAAGTAATTGTCAAAAGATGGAACCAAACCGGGAAGGCTATGTAGCACCATCAAATGTGCAAAATAATCAGAGGGCGCTAAATATCACCAAGGATGCCAATACGAGAACTAAAACGCATAAGGCGAACGATATCAAAAGTATCCGAGTTACCAAGAATTCTATCGAGGGACAGGTGACCGCGAGGGGCAGTCGGAAAGCAAGACACACGCTCGTCCTGGAAGTCAGGACATTCAAGAAGGACATGCACGACCGTAAGAGGGACAATGCAACAAGGACAATAAGGAGCAGGGCGGCGCACCATCAAGTGACCATGGGTTAAGCGAGTATGGCCAATACGCAACCTCGCCAGAGCTGTTTCCCACCGCCGGTTACGGTGGAAGGAGGACGGCCACGAGGAAACACAACATTTAAGAGTACGGAGCTTGTTACCAGTAACTGACAGCCAAGAAGCCTACCAGCGGGTAAGGACTGAGGAATGGATAACCGGGTAAAAGTCGGAATACGGAATGCCTTTACGAGAGATGGGGCAAGAGCAGACAGCTTCCTTGGCGGCAGCATCCGCACGCTCATTTAAAGACACACCAATATGGCTGGGAACCCAACAAAACTCAACCGACTTAAATTTACTGTGAAAAAGAAACAGCCAATGCTGGATCTCGGCAACTACAGGATGAACCGGATTAAAGGACCCGAGAGCCATGAGGGCCCTAAGAGTCAACAACAACTACAAAGGAAGACTGACAACGAGAAAGCAGGAGACGAAGAGCATAGAGAATAGCATAACGTTCCGCTGTAAAGATGCTAGTCTCCGGAGGTAAGCGACACATATAAGTGCGATCAGGAAAAACAACAGAGTAGCCAACACCATCCGCCGACTTTGACCCATCGGTGAAGACAGAAACGGAGTGGGAGTGAGAAGAAAAGTGCTCAAGGAAAAGGCATTTTAGAACCGTAGGAAGGGTAAAAGCTTTAGTGATACGGGTCAAGGAAGTACAAAACCGCGGAAGAGGGACTCTCCACGGGGGCAAAGAAGGAACAACACGAGGAGAAACATTAGAAATACGAACGGAAAGAGAATCCTGGAGGCGAGATAACCGGACAAAAAGAGGGAGGTGGTGAAGAGGAACAGGAACAGCAGGAGGGGTAAAAGTTAAAGCACGACAGAGGCGAGAGGAAGGATGTTGTAAGGACCGCGCAAGATAGCGAAGACAGTAGCGATCACGGCAGTCCTGGAGAGACAGGAAGCCAGTGTCAACATACAAGCTAAGGACGGGAGTCGAACGAAAGGCACCAGAACTGAGGCGCAACCCAGTATGGTGCAAAGCATCAAGACGGCGAAGAGTAGGAGGAGAAGCAGACGAGTAAGCAGGGCAACCATAATCGAGCTTAGACAGGAGGAGAGAGGAATGTAAAGCAAGGAGAGTGCGCCTATCTGCCCCCCAAGAAGTATGGGACAAGACCCGAAGGAGGGTAAGGGCCTTAGAGCACTCAACACGGAGGTAAGAGATATGGGGAGACCAAGACAAACGAGTGTCAAGGAATAACCCCAAAAGCTTCGCGGAATCTTTGTATTCAAGGGGATGACCATAAAGTGACAAAGAGGGACGAAGAACAACCCGTTTCCGCGTAAAAGTCATGGCACAAGTCTTAGAAGTAGAGAACTTGAAGCCATGATCGGTGGCCCAAGACGACACGGCATCAATTGCAAGTTGAAGCCGGCGCTGAAGGAGAGGCGAATCATCACCCTGACAGCAAAGGGCAAGATCATCGACATAGAGAGCGGAGAAGACACCAGAAGGAAGAGAGGAAAGAAGACCATTGAGGGCAACCAGAAAAAGAGTAGTGCTCAGAACACTACCCTGGGGCACACCTTCGTATTGCTGAAAAGAGGCAGAGAGAGCGGTACCAAGGCACACCCGAAAGGAACGACGGGAGAGGAAGCTGCGGAGAAAGAGAGGGAGATGACCACGAAGGCCAAAAGAATGAAGTTGAGATAGAATATGATATCGCCAAGTGGTGTCGTAAGCCTTTTCCAGGTCAAAAAGGACGGCAACAACGGAGGTCTTCGCAGCAAAACCAGGACGAATATAGACCTCCAAGTTCACTAGGACATCTGTCGTGCTGCGGCACTTGCGGAAACCAAATTGAAAAGGGGAGAGGTGATGGTGTTCCAGGAACCACATCAGACGAACGTTAACCATACGTTCAAAGAGTTTGCAGACACAACTTGTGAGAGCAATAGGGCGAAAGTCCTTAGGGGAAGTACCCAGAGACCCCGGTTTGCGAACAGGGAGGACAACGGCATCTAGCCAGTCCTCAGGGACTGACGACGACTCCCAGATCCGATTATACAGACTCAGTAAATACTGAGACGTGCACGGAGGGAGATGGCGAAGCATCTCATAATGAATACCATCGGGGCCCGCCGCCGTAGAACCGCAGAGGGCCAGGGGAGAACGAAGTTCAGAGAGAGAGAAGAGATCATTATAGGGAAGCTGAAGATGAGTGCAGAAATCTAAAGGACGAGACTCAAGGACAGGTTTATGAAGAAGAAAAGATTGGGGAAGATGAAGAAGAAAAGTGGGAACCCAGTACGGAAGCGACCTGCAACGGGTCCGCCACAAGAGTATCATGGAGGTGAAGGACCGGTGAAACATCGGGAACGAACTTACCCGTTATCTTGCGGATACGCTTCCAGATCTGGACCAGAGGGGTTTCGGACGTAATTGTCGAGACATAAGATGCTTAACATTCACGTTTAGGCGTACGGATGGCCCTACGGGCCACCGCACTCGCTTTCCGAAAGAAAAGAAAAGAATCGGTCGTCTGCCTACAGCGGTTCCTCTTCCAGGCTGCACGCTTACAGCGGGCAGCCCGAGCACAGTCCGCATTCCACCAGGGAACGCACTTCCGTGGACCCCGAGAGGAAGAGTGAGGGATAGAGCGGAGGGCAGCGTTGAAGACAGTGTCATGAAAAAGGAGGAGAGCGCGAGAGAGAGGCAGAAGGGAGAGGTCAGAGAGAGTAGCACTGAGGGTAAATAGGGTCCAGTCTGCCTTAGCAAACTGCCACCTAGGGAAAGAGAGGGAAGGGCGAAAAGAGAAAAAGGAAACAAGGATGGGGAAATGGTCACTTCCATGGAGGTCATCAAGAACCTGCCATGTGAAATCTAAGTAAAGAGAAGAAGAGCAGAGAGAAAGATCAAGACAAGAAAGGGTGCGAGTCCGAGAGTCCAAATGAGTGGGCTCACCAGAATTCAGAAGAGACAGGGAAGAAGAGAGGAGAAACGGCTCAAGAAGGCGACCCCGGGTATTCGTCAGAACGTCACCCCAAAGAGAATGACGACAATTGAAATCACCCAGTAGGAGCACAGGCTCCGGCAAGGAGTCAAGGAGGTGTTTCAAATCAGGAAGAGAAAGCGGGACACTCGGGGGGGAGATAAATGGAACAAACTGTGTACCATTTCCCCACAAAGATACGAGCAGCAGAACAATGGAGAGGCGAAGGAAAAGGGAAAGGAACAAAGGGAACATCAGCACGAATCAAGAGAGCAAAAGAATTAGAAGCCCCAGCAGGGGCTGGGGGGGGGGGAGAGAAAGGAATAGCCACGAAAACGACCAGGACGAGCACCAAGCATCGGCTCCTGGAGACAGACACAAAGGGGCGAAAACCGCGAAATCAGAAGTTGGAGTTCAAGGAAATTGGCGTAATAACCTCGAACGTTCCATTGAAGAATGGACAACGACGAGAAGAGAAAGGACAAAAACAGAGAACAAGGAAGAAACAAAGGCGAAAGAGCAACAGAGCACGTTAAAGAATATCAGGGTCGGGATCAGGGTCAGCAAAGTCAGGGTTAGGGGGCATGGGTAAACTGAGCAAAGACGGAGGGAAGGAAATGGGAGAACAGATCAGAGGTGGGCGGGCGGGGTCCGGAGGAGGAGGAGGAAGAGGAGGAGACAACGGAGAGGAGCAGTCAAGGACAGCAGCAGGAAGAGGGCGAGTAGAAAGAGGGGAGCGAACCTCAGCAAGGGCAGCAACCGAAGGGAAGCGGGGGCTAAAGAAACCTCCATAGCAGGAACAGGGGGCACAATCACCGAAATGGGAGGGAAAGGAGCGAGAGAGGCAGAAGTAGGGGCCGAGGAAGAAAGCGAAACCTTCTTACCCGCCGGGGAGGAGGAAGGAGAGGAGCCAGGCTTACGCTTCTGACGTAAAGAGACAGGTGTCCCAGCAACCACGCACTGGGCAACGGATTCTAGCGTCTCAGCAGGAGAAGCCGAACGAAAGCACACAATGACGGCCGTTTGGAGAGTGATGGACATCAGCCCGCACCGACAGGCGGCGGGGAGAGTCATGAGATGGATGGGAAGGAGGAACGGAGGGAGACGAGGAAGAAGACACAGGAGACACGACAGACCGGGTAGAAAGAAGGGGAACCCCAGACAGAGGACCAGGAGGTGGATCCTTCGGGAGAGAACCCAAAGGAACAGAGGAGGGGGCAGTGGGCGCATCAGGGTCCAAGGCCCGGAAACGGTTGTGAGTCTGAGGAAGGCGGGAAGGACGAGGAGAGGAAGAGCGCAACACGCGAGCATAAAAGATATTAGCATAAGGCGGGAGCCGGCGAACCTGGCGTCTCGCCTCAGGAAAAGATAAACGCTCCCGGTGCTTCAAGTTGAGGACGGCTGCCTCAAGCTTGTAATGGACACACGCACGGGAGAAGGTAGGATGGGCCTCACCGCAGTTGAGGCAACGAGCCTGGGGAGCAGTGCACTCCGACTTAGAGTGACCTTCGCCACCACACAAAGGACAGAGAGAGACAGTCCCAGAGCAGCGCAGGGCACCATGCCCAAACCTCCAGCACTTGTTACAGAGCCGGGGAGAAGGAATGTACTCCTGGACAGAGCATCTGGCACCAGCAAGAATGACAGAGGGTGGAAGGGTCCTACCATCAAAGGTTATCTTCACAACCCGGAGGGGTTGACGGCGACTACCACGAGGGGGACGAGTAAACGTGTCCACTTGGAGAATAGAATGGCCCTGGGCAGCAAGGATATGTCGAATATCGTCGTGGCAATCGCGCAGGTCCCGAACACCGGTCGCAACATGGGGCGGGAGCAGAATAGTGCCAACACTGGCATTCAACTGAGCGTTCTTCGAGACCCGAACAGGGGTTTTGCCAAGGCAGGATAAGGCAGCCAAGCGGGAAGCTGCATCCTGAGAAGGAGCAGCAACGACACGTGTACCGAGACGAGTGGGGTTGAAAGTAATGGAGGCATCCACGGAATCAACGAGATGTCGATGGAGGGAGAAATCGTCAGGAGGCGCAGAATCAAGAGGGAGGAGATCAAAATATTTGGCCCACGAAGCGGGACCAAACAAGGCCTGATAGGTAGCAGAACTGGAAGGAATCGAGCGAGGGCGGCCGTGACGAGGACGGCGGTGAGAACCCCCAGAGAGAGAGGGGTTAGAAGGCGTATTAGTTACAACTAGAGAAGGAGCCGCGCCAGGGGACGAGGTAGTCACCACTGGGGGCTTGGGGCTCGACCCAACCACAGAGGAGGGAGGGGAGCCAGGGGAAGGAGTCAGAGGCCAAAGGAGGAGCAAGGTCGGGGCCCAATGCAGCGGAGGCTACAGAGCCCGGTCTTCCAACACGGACTGACTCGGAGGCTTGGTCGCCCACCCCACGAGCCTGAGAAGGTAAAGCAGAAACAGCCGAAATAGGGGTCATCATCATTACGAAAAAGAAAATTCATTCACGAATGTGACCCCACACCCACCATGGAGCCACAATTAGAGGCAGGACACCCAACAAGAAGCTATCGCCGATCTTGCCGGGGCCTCCTAGGGGTGCGTCGTGAGTATACGCCCCACAAACGCCACCTTAAGAAACCGACAGTCCGTCGAGATCGGGTTCAGTGACGATAGGGGGATTGACAATAAAAGGTTCCCCTCGCTCTCGACGTCGGGTACTACAGTTCTACGGGTGCAAGAGTATGACTCCTCAAGGACCCGGGCGTCAAAATAGAAGAAGTCCAAGGGAAGAACCAGAACAAGCAAAAGGTCGGCAGGAAACGGCAAGCAGATAGGAGAAGAGAGGGGAGAAAAACGGAACAGAAGAAAAAGGAAAAGGTGCCCAGCAGAATTAGAGAGGACGGCAGCAGGAGCACAAGGCTAGAGAAGGACAGAGGACTGTCCCAAGAAGCATCACACTCCGGCAGCCGCCCACTAAGCCCCCACACGGCAACAACGAGCTGAGCAGGGAGGGGGTTTGGGTGATGTAGTCCGTCATATCTTGGGCCGTCTTTTCCCTGAGCTCTGTTTCCCATGCTATATCCGTTAGGAATTTTCTTATCTCCTCATAGTTTCCCTTTCGGTATGCTAACCTCTTGGTTTTGGTATCCCTCCTCGAGTTCAATAACCCTTCTTCAATCAGGTACTCAAACACCAATACACTGTTGTCGCTCATTCCTACTGGGGCCTCAAACCGTATTCTCTTATGTCAGAGTCGTTCAGGGTGAAGACCAGGTCGAGTCTCGCTGGTTCGTCATTTCCTCTCATCCTTGTGGGTTCTCTGACATGCTGGGTTAAAAAGTTTCTAGTCACCACCTCCAGTAGTTTGGCTCTCCACGTATCCTCACCTCCATGCGGTTCCTTATTCTCCCAGTCAATCCTTCCGTGATTGAAGTTCTCCATGATGAACAGGTGGGATCTATTTCTACAGGCAGCAGAGGCTGCCTTCTCAATTATAGTGTTAACTGCCATGTGGTTGTTTTCATACTCTTGACTGGGTCTTCTGTCATTTGGTGGAGGTTATATATTACTGCTACTACTATTCTTGGTCATCCCATTGTCATGGTGCCTGCTATGTAGTCTCTGAAACCCTCACAGCCTGGGATAGCCATCTTCTTAAAACTCCATTCCTTTCTCCTGAGTAGGGCCACTCCGCCTTCTCCCCTACCTTCCCTCTCTTTCCTTATTACTGTGTACTCCTGGGGAAACACGGCATTCGTTACGATTCTAGAGAGTTTTGTTTCAGTGAGTCCGATTACATCTGAGTTCACTTCTTGTGCTCTTTCCCTTAGTTCACTTGTCTTGCTTGTGATCCCATCTATGTTCGAGTACATTACCCTGAAACTGACTTCTGCTTCTCCTCTGGGGGGAACCTGTCGGGTCTGAGGTGAGCGGGAGCTGGGAGGGTCTGGTACAGGGAGAATGATGGAGGAGGAAGAGCTTGGGGGGTGGGAGAGAGAGAGAGAGAGAGAGAGAGAGAGAGAAGGAGGGAGGAGAGAGAGAGAGGGAGGAGAGAGAGAGAGAGAGAGAGAGAGAGAGAGGGAGAGAGGGAGGAGAGAGAGAGAGGGAGGAGAGAGAGAGGGAGAGAGGGAGGAGAGAGAGAGGGAGAGAGGGAGGAGAGAGAGAGAGAGAGAGAGAGAGAGAGAGGGAGGAGAGGGAGGGAGGAAGGAGAGAGAGAGAGAGGGAGGAAGGAGAGAGAGAGGGAGGGAGGAAGGAGAGAGAGAGGGAGGGAGCAAGGAGAGAGAGAGAGAGAGAGGGAGGGAGGAAGGAGAGAGAGAGAGAGAGAGAGGGAGGAAGGAAGGAGAGAGAGAGAGAGGGAGGGAGGAAGGGAGGAAGGAAGGAAGGAAGGAAGGGGAGAGAGAGAGAGAGAGAGAGAGAGAGAGGGAGGGGAGAGAGAGGGAGGGGAGAGAGAGGGAGGGGAGAGAGAGGGAGGGGAGAGAGAGAGAGGGGAGAGAGAGAGAGGGGAGAGAGAGAGAGAGAGGGGAGAGAGAGAGAGAGAGGGGAGAGAGAGAGAGAGAGGTGAGAGAGAGAGAGAGAGGTGAGAGAGAGAGAGAGAGGTGAGAGAGAGAGAGAGAGGTGAGAGAGAGAGAGAGAGGTGAGAGAGAGAGAGAGAGGTGAGAGAGAGAGAGAGAGGTGAGAGAGAGAGAGAGAGGTGAGAGAGAGAGAGAGAGGTGAGAGAGAGAGAGAGAGGTGAGAGAGAGAGAGAGAGGTGAGAGAGAGAGAGAGAGGTGAGAGAGAGAGAGAGAGAGAGAGAGAGAGAGGTGAGAGAGAGAGAGAGAGGTGAGAGAGAGAGAGAGAGGTGAGAGAGAGAGAGGTGAGAGAGAGAGAGAGAGAGGTGA
>NC_091209.1:31905928-31920928 GCF_040958095.1 Procambarus clarkii
TGTAAATAACCCAGCAATTTCACTGTAATTTCTACTCTCTGTATTTCATAGTAAATATGATGTAAACAATTATAAAACTCTTGCTCCTGTCCTCTGTCCAAGTCCACTCCTATAAATTTATTACTATCAGTCCAATTCTCCTGAGATTTGAACACCAACTACATTTTCAGTCATAGTAAATAAAACCGGTTCAGTTATCAAGTTTCAACTCTTGCCCCCCCTCAGCTTAGTTCATTTTTTTGTACAAGTTCTTTATTTTCCAACTAAATCACCTTGAGATTTAAGATCGCTTTATTTCTAACGTAGTAAAATTAATCTGGACATTAACCAAGCTCCATTTCCTCAGTCTTAGATCATCGAACATAATTATATCCGTTCAAGCCCCTCTCCAGCCTAATTAGCCCTCTGTAACACAATGTAACGCAACGTAGCGTAACGCAAATCAACTTTTTGCAGTCCAAAATGTCATTTTGAAACGAAAAGTGCGGGCTAGCCCATCTCCATTACATCTCTCACCATATAAATAATTGATGTCTATCAGTTTTAGCCCTCTGTAACACAATGTACCGTGACGTAACGTAACGCAAATCAACTTTCTGCAGTCCGAAATGACATTTTTAAATAAAAAGTATGACTTAGCCCATCTCCATTACATCTCCTTCCATATGAATATTACGGTCTACCAGTTTTAGCCCTCTGTAACACAATGTAACGTAACGGGGAAAATCAACTTTCTCGGATGAGCAAATAACATTATTGAAAATGACATCAATGTTTTGCCTTTACATCCAAACACAAGAAAAATATTACCGCTTTTCTTGAGAAACTTATATGTGGAGATCATATCTCCAGAGTCCACACAATAAGCCACACATCACACATCTTCTGTTTTCAATTCGCAGCTCGCATCTAATTTAATGTTTTTTTTTTTGCAGAAACTATGTTTTTGAGATTATGCTCAATGTCGGCAATTACTATTCGTATCATCAAACTCCTTCAGTCAACAAATTCACATTTCATATCGTGTGTGTAGATTAGAGAGAGAAGGCAAACTTAGCATGCAGCTAGTCAAAACTTATCATAACAGATATGATTTCACAGAGTTTTCAACCTTTGCCAGTTTTTTCAATGTTATCTCTTCACTCGTGCTAAGTGAGTCAGACAAAAATGTGACATTTCATTTCATTATTAGCCATGCAATATGCTATTAGCTAGGTAGTCAAAACATATAACAAGCATTATTTCACAGGAATTTTTTCTAGCAAATATGCTTCCTTTAAGCAGTTCAACACATCAAACACCAGCAGTCCGTGAAATTCCCTTTAGTCAATAATCATCCTTTACAGTATTTCTTGACTAAAATAGCACTCTAAAACATAAGTGGTCATTTTTATTCTCACTGTCGCACTATAGTCAATAAGTTGTTTCGCAGAGTGACAAGTTATGCATATTGACGAGATTTCATGGTGTGCATAGTTTAAGAGAGTTCACACTGTATTAATTACGGCCATGGATATCTTATGTTTATGAAGATCATCACTTCTTATTTTTATCATTTTCTAGCCCCACAGCTTTACAGTCTTCTCTTATTCTTTTTCAAATAAAGTTTGCTTACTGTTTTCCATTGTTATATGATTTACTTCGTCGGAATCTCCGAGGTGGGTTCACCAGTGTAACGAGACAGTACACGAATGTGGAGAACAGGCACACAGGCTTAGATCTCATGTTTCATTGTCATTTCATAACTAAAATCATCCATCAATCAACAGAAAAAGTCATATTCATCATCATTGTTCCTAACTAAAATTATATGTCGTTAAGTAAGAAATATAGTCAAAGACACTCTTCGAGACATCAAGGACTTACTTCTTAACTAAAGTAGCCTTCACTTTGCTAAAATAGTCTTATTCATCATTGTTCATAACTAAAATTATATGACGTTAAGTAAGAAATATAGTCAAAGACACTCTTCGAGACATCAAGGACTTACTCAAAGACATCAAAGTTGATCTGCAAGATATCTTCGAGACATTAAAGTTACTCTTCATTACATCAAAGTCTCATTCAAATACTACTCATGTTCTCAGAAGTCATTCTCAAAGTCCTCACTGATTTTCTCAGACTCAGCAAAGTTATTCTCGGAGTCACCTTCGTTCTTCAGAGAAACTTTCCAAAACATCTTTGTTTATCGAAGTTATTCTCGGAGTCATCAAAGGTATTCTCTAACTCACTTTGGTCATTAAAGTTAATTTCTATGTTATAAAAGTTTGTCTCAGAGACATCTAAGTTCATCTTAGAGTCATCAAATGTAATCTCTAACTCACTTTTGTTCATCAAAGTTGATCTCAGAGTTAACAAAGGTAATCTCTAACTCACTCTCGTTCATCAAAGTTGTTTCAAAGACATCAAAGTTAATCTCAGAGTTATCCAAAGATATTCTCATGTCCACAAAGTTATTCCCAGAGACGTCAAGGTTGATCAAAGTTATTCTCAGAATCATCAAAGAGATCTCTAATTCACCTTCGTTCACCAAAAAGTTGTTCTCTAAGACACATTCGTTCATCAAAGAAACTCTCCGTCCATCATGTTATTCTTTAAGTCATCTTCAGTCATAAAATTTCTCTCCAAAATGTAACTAGTTCAGCTTTTCATACAATACCGACGCTTCTGTTAAAATATATTTTCTTAGTCACTTTACCCTAAAACTGTTCTCAGAACTACACTGTCCCAATCCTACGTATCCTATCCTCTCCACCCAATGTTGCTTAGTTAGCGTAACGTTCCTAAACCTGACTTTACCTATCCTAACTTAACTTACCATACCTTTACCTATCGTACATAACTTAACCTGCATAACATAACTTTACCTATCCTAACAGGACTTACCTTACATTACCTATCTTACTTAACTTAACCTGCACAACCTAACTTACATAACTTATCTTACCTATCCTAAAGTAACCTAACTTGCTTTACCTAACTTAATCTACATTCCCAAACTGCTGTATCCTAACTTATCTAGTCTAAACCAGCCATGATCTAACTTACATAATTATTCCTGCTTGTCTTTGTGTTTCGTCAATCATTGTCTCATATTCATTTACTCATTTCAAGGGTTAATTTCTCAAATGGGCATTTGTGCATTTCAAGTGTTATTTGTTTAAGATTGGGAGTTTAACCATTTCAAAGGATTTTTGTTATATATATATGGGAATTTACTCGTTTCAAGGGCAAATTTCTCAAATGGACATTTTTGCAGATCAAGGGTTATTTGTTAAAGTTCATCAAGTTGCTCATAAGTTGTATTTATTATGTTTGTTATTATTTATTTATTCGTATTCCCCAACCCCATAACCTAACCTTCCAGATGTAGTTTATTGTGTTTTTGACGGATTTGTTGAATATATTATCCTTTTCCTAACCTTTCAGATGTAGTTTATTGTGTTTTTTGACGTATTTGTTGAATATATTATCCTTTTCCTAACCTTTCAGATGTAGTTTTGTTTCTCTTTTATATATTTTTACCCAAACCCATCACCCCACTTAACCTTCTTTCCTTCTTTTACTTTGTTTTCACATATAAGTTCATTCTTTATCTTAGTAATAATAAAAATTACAATAGTAAAGAATCAGATCTACTAAGAAAAAACAAGAGAGCAAGTGAGTGAGAGCATGAAACGAGGAGAAAAGAGTAAGAGAGAGGGGGGAGGAAGAGCATGGGAGCACGAGACTTGAATTTGAGAAAGAAGAGAGCATTTGAGCAAATGAGTGAGAGAGCGGGGGAGGAAGAGAGAGAGAATAAGGGAGATAGATAGGTCCCATGCTCTTCCTCCCCCTCTCTCTTACTCTTTTCTCCTCGTTTCATGCTCTCACTCACTTGCTCTCTTGTTTTTTCTTAGTAGATCTGATTCTTAACTATTGTAATTTTTATTATTACTAAGATAAAGAATGAACTTAGATGTCTCTGAGACAAACTTTTATAACATAGAAATTAACTTTAATGACCAAAGTGAGTTAGAGAATACCCTTGATGACTCCGAGAAAAACTTTGATGAACAAAGATGTTTTGGAAAGTTTCTCTGAAGAACGAAGGTGACTCCGAGAATAACTTTGCTGAGTCTGAGAAAATCAGTGAGGACTTTGAGAATGACTTCTGAGAACATGAGTAGTATTTGAATGAGACTTTGATGTAATGAAGAGTAACTTTGATGTCTCGAAGATATCTTGCAGATCAACTTTGATGTCTTTGAGTAAGTCCTTGATGTCTCGAAGAGTGTCTTTGACTATATTTCTTACTTAACGTCATATAATTTTAGTTATGAACAATGATGAATAAGACTATTTTAGCAAAGTGAAGGCTACTTTAGTTAAGAAGTAAGTCCTTGATGTCTCGAAGAGTGTCTTTGACTATATTTCTTACTTAACGACATATAATTTTAGTTAGGAACAATGATGATGAATATGACTTTTTCTGTTGATTGATGGATGATTTTAGTTATGAAATGACAATGAAACATGAGATCTAAGCCTGTGTGCCTGTTCTCCACATTCATGTACTGTCTCGTTACACTGGTGAACCCACCTCGGAGATTCCGACGAAGTAAATCATATAACAATGGAAAACAGTAAGCAAACTTTATTTGAAAAAGAATAAGAGAAGACTGTAAAGCTGTGGGGCTAGAAAATGATAAAAATAAGAAGTGATGATCTTCATAAACATAAGATATCCATGGCCGTAATTAATACAGTGTGAACTCTCTTAAACTATGCACACCATGAAATCTCGTCAATATGCATAACTTGTCACTCTGCGAAACAACTTATTGACTATAGTGCGACAGTGAGAATAAAAATGACCACTTATGTTTTGGAGTGCTATTTTAGTCAAGAAATACTGTAAAGGATGATTATTGACTAAAGGGAATTTCACGGACTGCTGGTGTTTGATGTGTTGAACTGCTTAAAGGAAGCATATTTGCTAGAAAAAATTCCTGTGAAATAATGCTTGTTATATGTTTTGACTACCTAGCTAATAGCATATTGCATGGCTAATAATGAAATGAAATGTCACATTTTTGTCTGACTCACTTAGCACGAGTGAAGAGATAACATTGAAAAAACTGGCAAAGGTTGAAAACTCTGTGAAATCATATCTGTTATGATAAGTTTTGACTAGCTGCATGCTAAGTTTGCCTTCTCTCTCTAATCTACACACACGATATGAAATGTGAATTTGTTGACTGAAGGAGTTTGATGATACGAATAGTAATTGCCGACATTGAGCATAATCTCAAAAACATAGTTTCTGCAAAAAAAAAACATTAAATTAGATGCGAGCTGCGAATTGAAAACAGAAGATGTGTGATGTGTGGCTTATTGTGTGGACTCTGGAGATATGATCTCCACATATAAGTTTCTCAAGAAAAGCGGTAATATTTTTCTTGTGTTTGGATGTAAAGGCAAAACATTGATGTCATTTTCAATAATGTTATTTGCTCATCCGAGAAAGTTGATTTTCCCCGTTACGTTATATTGTGTTACAGAGGGCTAAAACTGGTAGACCGTAATATTCATATGGAAGGAGATGTAATGGAGATGGGCTAAGTCATACTTTTTATTTAAAAATGTCATTTCTGACTGCAGAAAGTTGATTTGCGTTACGTTACGTCACGGTACATTGTGTTACAGAGGGCTAAAACTGATAGACATCAATTATTTATATGGTAAGAGATGTAATGGAGATGGGCTAGCCCGCACTTTTCGTTTCAAAATGACATTTTGGACTGCAAAAAGTTGATTTGCGTTACGCTAAGTTGCGTTACATTGTGTTACAGAGGGCTAATTAGGCTGGAGAGGGGCTTGAACGGATATAATTATGTTCGATGATCTAAGACTGAGGAAATGGAGCTTGGTTAATGTCCAGATTAATTTTACTACGTTAGAAATAAAGCGATCTTAAATCTCAAGGTGATTTAGTTGGAAAATAAAGAACTTGTACAAAAAAATGAACTAAGCTGAGGGGGGGGGGGGGGGGCAAGAGTTGAAACTTGATAACTGAACCGGTTTTATTTACTATGACTGAAAATGTAGTTGGTGTTCAAATCTCAGGAGAATTGGACTGATAGTAATAAATTTATAGGAGTGGACTTGGACAGAGGACAGGAGCTAGAGTTTTATAATTGTTTATATCATATTTACTATGAAATACAGAGGGTAGAAATTACAGTGAAATTGCTGGGTTATTTACAAATATACGAGAGAGAACTAAGTTGGGGGACGAGAGCTAGAGCTCAGTAACTGTCTTGATCTTATTTACTATCTTTGAAGTATGACTGCTTTAAATTTCAGTGAAATTGCTGGGTTATTTACAAATATACGAGAGAGAACTAAGTTGGGGGACGAGAGCTAGAGCTCAGTAACTGACTTGATCTTATTTACTATCTTTGAAGTATGACTGCTTTAAATTTCAGTGAAATTGCTGGGTTATTTACAAATATACGAGAGAGAACTAAGTTGGGGGACGAGAGCTAGAGCTCAGTAACTGACTTGATATTATTTACTAACTTTGAAGTATGTCTGCTTTAAATTTCGGGAAAATTGATCTGTTACTAACGATCTTGTACAAATGAACTAAGCCGGGGACAAGAGCTAGAGTTTGATAATTGTTCCCCCCTCCCCGCTCAGCTCGTTGTCGCCATGTGGGGGCTTAGTGGGCGGCTGCCGGAGTGTGATGCTCCTTGGGACAGTCCTCTGTCCTTTTCTAGCCTTGTGCTCCTGCTGCCGTCCTCTCCAATTCTGCTGGGCATCTTTTCCTTTTCCTTCTGTTTCGTTTTTCTCCCCCCTCTTCTCCTATCTGCTTGCCGTTTCCTGCCGACCTTTTGCTCGTTCTGGTTCTTCCCTTGGACTTCTTCTATTTTGACGCCCGGGTGCTTGAGGAGGCATACTCTTGCACCCGTAGAACTGCAGTACCCGACGTCGAGAGCGAGGGGAACCTTTTATTGTCAATCCCCACTTCGTCACTGAACCCGATCTCGACGGACTGTCGGTTTCTTAAGGTGGCGTTTGTGGGGCGTATACTCACGACGCACCCCTAGGAGGCCCCGACAAGATCGGCGATAGCTTCTTGTTGGGTGTCCTGCCTCTAATTGTGGCTCCATGGTGGGTGTGGGGGCACATTCGTGAGTGAATTCTTCTTTCGTCAAGATGATTACCCCTGCTTCGGCTTCTTCTGGTTTACCTTCTCAGGCTCGTGGGGTGGGCGACCAAGCCCCTGAGTCGGTCCGTATTGGAAGACCAGGCTCTGTAGCCTCCGCTGCATTGGGCCCCGACCTTGCTCCTCCTTTGGCCTCTCTGACTCCTTCCTCTGGCTCCCCTCCCTCCTCTGTGGTTGGGTCGAGCCCCAAGCCCCCAGTGGTGACTACCTCGTCCCCTGGCGCGGCTCCTTCTCTGGTTTTAACTACTGCACCTTTTAACCCCTCTCTCTCTGGGGGTTCTCACCGCCGTCCTCGTCACGGCCGCCCTCGCTCGATTCCTTCCAGTTCTGCTACCTATCAAGCCTTGTTTGGTCCCGCTTCGTGGGCCAAATATTTTGATCTCCTCCCTCTTGATTCTGCGCCTCCTGACGATTTCTCCCTCCATCGACATCTCATTGATTCCGTGGATGCCTCCATTACTTTCAACCCCACTCGTCTCGGTACACGTGTCGTTGCTGCTCCTTCTCAGGATGCTGCTTCCCGCTTGGCTGCCTTATCCTGCCTTGGCGAGACCCCCGTTCGGGTCTCGAAGAACGCTCAGTTGAATGCCAGTGTTGGCACTATTTTGCTCCCGCCCCATGTTGCGACCGGTGTTCGGGACCTGCGCGACTGCCACGACGATATTCGCCATATCCTCACTGCCCAGGGCCATTCTATTCTCCAGGTGGACACGTTTACTCGTCCCCCTCGTGGTAGTCGCCGTCAACCCCTCCGGGTTGTGAAGATTACCTTTGATGGTAGGACCCTTCCACCCTCTGTCATTCTTGCTGGTGCCAGGTGCTCTGTCCAGGAGTACATTCCTTCTCCTCGGCTCTGCAACAAGTGCTGGAGGTTTGGGCATGGTGCCCTCCGCTGCTCCGGGACTGTCTCTCTCTGTCCTTTGTGTGGTGGCGAAGGTCACTCTACGTCGGAGTGCGCTTCTCCCCAGGCTCGTTGCCTCAACTGCGGTGAGACCCATCCTACCTTCTCCCGTGCGTGTCCATTACAAGCTTGAGGCAGCTGTCCTCAACTTGAAGCACCGGGAGCGTTTATCTTTTCCTGAGGCGAGGCGCCAGGTTCGCCGGCTCCCGCCTTATGCTAATATCTCTTATGTTCGCGTGTTGCGCTCTTCCTCTCCTCGTCCTTCCCGCCTTCCTCAGACTCACACCCGTTTCCGGGCCTTGGACCCTGATGCGCCCACTGCCCCCTCCTCTGTCCCTTTGGGTTCTCTCCCGAAGGATCCTCCTCCTGGTCCTCTGTCTGGGGTTCCCCTTCCTTCTACCCGGTCTGTCGTGTCTTCTGTGTCTTCTTCCTCGTCCCCCTCCGATCCTCCTTCCCATCCTCTTCCTCCATCTATCGGCTCTCCCCACCGCCTGTCGGTGCGGGCGGATGTCCATCGCTCTCCTAACGGCCGTCGTGTGTGCTCTCGTTCGGCTTCTCCTGTTGAGACACTGGAATCCGTTGCCCGGTACGTAGTTGCTGGGACACCGGTCTCTTTAAGTCAGAAGCGTAAGCCTGGCTCTTCTCCTTCCTCTTCCCCGGCGGGTAAGAAGGCTTCGCTTTCTTCCTCAGCTCGTCCTTCTGGCTCTGTTGCTCCTTCCCCTCCCGTTTCAGTGCTTGCGCCCCCTGTTCCTGCTATGGAGGTTTCTTTGGCCCCTGCTTCCCTTTCGGTTGCTGCTCTTGCTGGGATGCGCTCCCCTCTTTCTACTCCCCCTCTTCCTGCTGCTGTCCTTGACTGCTCCTCTCCGTTGTCTCCTCCTGTTCCTCCTCCTCCTCCTCCTCCTCCGGACCCTGCCTGCCCACCTCTGATCTGTTCTCCCGTTTCCTTCCCTCCGTCTTTGCTCAGTTTACCCATGCCCCCTAACCCTGACTTTGCTGACCCTGATCCCGACCCTGATATTCTTTAACGTGCTCTGTTGCTCTTTCGCCTTTGTTTCTTCCTTGTTCTCTGTTTTTGTCCTTTCTCTTCTCGTCGTTGTCCATTCTTCAATGGAACGTTCGAGGTTATTACGCCAATTTCCTCGAACTCCAACTTCTGATTTCGCGGTTTTCGCCCCTTTGTGTCTGTCTCCAGGAGCCAATGCTTGGTGCTCGTCCTGGTCGTTTTCGTGGCTATTCCTTTCTCTCCCCCCCCCCCCAGCCATTGCTGGGGCTTCTAATTCTTCTGCTCTCTTGATTCGGGCTGATGTTCCCTTTGTTCCTTTACTTTTTCCTTCGCCTCTCCATTGTTCTGCTGCTCGTATCTTTGTGGGGAAATGGTACACAGTTTGTTCCATTTATCTTCCCCCGAGTGTCCCGCTCTCTCTTCCTGATTTGAAACACCTCCTAGACTCCTTGCCGGAGCCTGTGCTCCTGCTGGGTGACTTCAATTGTCGTCATTCTCTTTGGGGTGACGTTCTGACGAATACCCGGGGTCGCCTCCTTGAGCCGTTTCTCCTCTCTTCTTCCCTGTCTCTTCTGAATTCTGGTGAGCCCACTCATTTGGACTCTCGAACTCGCACCCTTTCTTGTCTTGATCTTTCTCTCTGCTCTTCTTCTCTTTACTTAGATTTCATGTGGCAGGTTCTTGATGACCTCCATGGAAGTGATCATTTCCCCATCCTTGTTTCCTTTTTCTCTTTTCACCCTTCCCTCTCTTTCCCTAGGTGGCAGTTTGCTAAGGCGGACTGGACCCTATTTTCCCTCAGTGCTACTCTCTCTGACCACTCCCTTCTGCCCCTCTCTCGCGCTCTCCTCCTTTTTCATGACACTGTCTTCAACGCTGCCCTCCGCTCTATTCCTCGCTCTTCCTCTCGGGGTCCACGGAAGTGCGTTCCCTGGTGGAATGCGGACTGTGCTCGGGCTGTCCGCTGTAAGCGTGCAGCCTGGAAGAGGCACCGCCGTAGGCAGACGACCGATTCTTTTCTTTTCTTTGGGAAAGCGAGTGCGGTGGCCCGTAGGGCCATCCGTACGGCTACACGTGAATGTTGGGCATCTAATGTCTCAACAATTACGTCCGGAACCCCTCTGGTCCAGATCTGGAAGCGTATCCGCAAGATAGCGGGTAAGTTCGTCCCCGATGTTTCTCCGGTCCTTCACCTCCATGATACTCTTGTGGCGGACCCGTTGCAGGTCGCTTCCGAACTGGGTTCCCACTTTTCTTCTGTTAGCTCTGGTCTTCATCTTCCCCAATCTTTCCTTCTTCGTAAACCTGTCCTTGAGTCTCGTCCTTTAGATTTCTGCACTCATCTTCAGCTTCCCTATAATGATCCCTTCTCTCTCTCTGAACTTCGTTCTGCCCTGGCCCTCTGCGGTTCTACGGCGGCGGGCTCCGATGGTATTCATTATGAGATGCTTCGCCATCTCCCTCCGAGCACGTCTCAGTATTTACTGAGTCTGTATAATCGGATCTGGGAGTCGTCGTCAGTCCCTGAGGACTGGCTCGATGCCGTTGTCCTCCCTGTTCGCAAACCGGGGTCTCTGGGTACTTCCCCTAAGGACTTTCGCCCTATTGCTCTCACAAGTTGTGTCTGCAAACTCTTTGAACGTATGGTTAACGTTCGTCTGATGTGGTTCCTGGAACACCATCACCTCCTCTCCCCTTCTCAATTTGGTTTCCGCAAGTGCCGCAGCACGACAGATGTCCTGGTGAACTTGGAGGTCTATATTCGTACTGCTTTTGCTGCGAAGACCTCCGTTGTTGCCGTCCTTTTTGATCTAGAAAAGGCTTATGACACCACTTGGCGTTATCATATCCTATCTCAACTTCATTCTTTTGGCCTTCGTGGTCATCTCCCTCTCTTTCTCCGCAGCTTCCTCTCTCGTCGTTCCTTTCGGGTGCGCCTTGGTACCGCTCTCTCTCCCTCTTTTCAGCAATACGAAGGTGTGCCCCAGGGTAGTGTTCTGAGCACTACTCTTTTTCTGGTTGCCCTCAATGGTCTTCTTTCCTCTCTTCCTTCTGGTGTCTTCTCCGCTCTCTATGTCGATGATCTTACCCTTTGTTGTCAGGGTGATGATTCGCCTCTCCTTCAACGCCGGCCTCAACTTGCCATTGATGCCGTGTCGTCTTGGGCCACAGGTCATGGCTTCAAGTTCTCTACTTCTAAGACTTGTGCCATGACTTTTACGCGGAAACGGGTTGTTCTTCGTCCCTCTTTGTCACTTTATGGTCATCCCCTTGAATACAAAGATTCCGCGAAGCTTTTGGGGTTATTTCTTGACACTCGTTTGTCTTGGTCTCCCCATATCTCTTACCTCCGTGTTGAGTGCTCTAAGGCCCTTACCCTCCTTCGGGTCTTGTCCCATACTTCTTGGGGGGCAGATAGGCGCACTCTCCTTGCTTTACATTCCTCTCTCGTCCTGTCTAAGCTCGATTATGGTTGCCCTGCTTACTCGTCTGCTTCTCCTTCTACTCTTCGCCGTCTTGATGCTTTGCACCATACTGGGTTGCGTCTCAGTTCTGGTGCCTTTCGTACGACTCCCATCCTTAGCTTGTATGTTGACACTGGCTTCCTGTCTCTCCAGGACCGCCGTGATCGCTACTGTCTTCGCTATCTTGCGCGGTCCTTACAACATCCTTCCTCTCGCCTCTGTCGTGCTTTAACTTTTACCCCTCCTGCGGTTCCTGTTCCTCTTCACCACCTCCCTCTTTCTGTCCGGTTATCTCGCCTACAGGATTCTCTTTCCGTTCGTATTTCTGATGTTTCTCCTCGTGTTGTTCCTTCTTTGCCCCCGTGGAGGGTCCCTCTTCCGCGGTTTTGTACATCCTTGACCCATATCACTAAAGCTTTTACCCCTCCTACGGTTCTCAAACGCCTTTTCCTCGAGCACTTTTCTTCTCACTCCCGCTCCGTTTCTGTCTTCCCCGATGGGTCTAAGTCAGCGGACGGTGTTGGCTACTCTGTTGTTTTTCCTGATCGCACTTATATGTGTCGCTTGCCTCCGGAGACTAGCATCTTTACAGCGGAACTTTATGCTATTCTCTATGCTCTTCGTCTCCTGCTTTCTCGTTGTCAGTCTTCCTTTGTGGTTGTTGTTGACTCTCGTAGTGCCCTCATGGCTCTCGGGTCCTTTAATCCGGTTCATCCGGTAGTTGTCGAGATCCAGCATTGGCTGTTTCTCGTTCACAGTAAATTTAAGTCGGTTGAGTTTTGTTGGGTTCCCAGCCATATTGGTGTGTCTTTAAATGAGCGTGCGGATGCTGCTGCCAAGGAAGCTGTCTGCTCTTGTCCCATCTCTCGCAAAGGCATTCCGAATTCCGACTTTTACCCGGTTATCCATTCCTCAGTCCTTACTCGTTGGCAGGCTTCTTGGTTGTCTGTTACTGGTAACAAGCTACGTACTCTTAAATGTTGTGTTTCCTCGTGGCCGTCCTCCTTCCACCGTAACCGGCGGTGGGAAACAGCTCTGGCGAGGTTGCGTATTGGCCATACTCGCTTAACCCATGGTCACTTGATGGAGCGCCGCCCTGCTCCTTATTGTCCTAGTTGCATCGTCCCTCTTACGGTCGTGCATGTCCTTCTTGAATGTCCTGACTTCCAGGATGAGCGTGTGTCTTGCTTTCCGACCGCCCCTCGCGGTCACCTGTCCCTCGATAGAATTCTTGGTGACTCGGATACTTTTGATATCGTTCGCCTTATGCGTTTTTGTTCTCGTATTGGCATCCTTGGTGATATTTAGCGCCCTCTGATTATTTTGCGTACTTGATGGTGCTACATAGCCTTCCCGGTTTGGTGCCTTCTTTTGATAATTACTTACTTACTTGATAATTGTTTGGATTTACTAAACTAAGTCTGAAATACAGAGGGTAGAAATTTCAGTGAAATTGATGGGTTATTTACAAATATACGAGAGAGAACTAAGTTGGGGGATGAGAGCTAGAGCTCAGTAACTGACTTGATATTATTTACTAACTTTGAAGTATGACTGCTTAAAATTTCGGAAAATTGATCTATTACTAACGATCTTGTACAAAAGAACTAAGCCGGAGACAAGAGCTGGAGTTTGATAATTGTTTGGATTTACTAAACTAAGTCTGAAATACAGAGGGTAGAAATTTCCCAGAATTCGAATAAGTATTAACGAAGATGTGTGAGGTAAGTAATGTGGGGGACAGGAGCTGGAGCTCGGTAACTAAATTACTGTATTGAACTACGTTTGAAATATGATTATTTTCTAATTTTAGAGGGGTAGGACTGTTAGTATTCATTATAGGGCATGGGGACTAAGGCAGGATAGGAGCTGAAGCTCGATACCAAATTATTGTATTTTAATATGTTTGAAATAGCTGTGTTTTAAATCTGGAAGAAAATCATTGGATACTAGAGAAGATGTATTAGTAAAAACTAGTCCCTGGCTTTGTTTATATAAGTAAAACTGAAATAGTTTTAATGAAAGGAACTATGAATGAATGAACAATATGAAGGAGAGAGAGAGAGAGAGAGATAGAGAGAGAGACAGAGAGACAGAGAGACAGAGAGACAGAGACATAGAGAGAGACATGGAGACAGAGAGAGACATGGAGACAGAGAGAGAAAGAGAGAGAGAGAGAGAGAGAGATAGAGAGAGACAGAGACAGAGACACAGACAGACAGACAGAGAGAGAGAGAGACAGAGAGAGAGAGAGACAGAGAGAGAGAGAGACAGAGAGAGAGAGAGACAGAGAGAGAGAGAGACAGAGAGAGAGAGAGAGACAGAGAGAGAGACAGAGAGAGAGAGAGAGACAGAGAGAGAGAGAGACAGAGAGAGAGAGAGACAGAGAGAGAGAGAGACAGAGAGAGAGAGAGACAGAGAGAGAGAGAGACAGAGAGAGAGAGAGACAGAGAGAGAGAGAGACAGAGAGAGAGAGAGACAGAGAGAGAGAGAGACAGAGAGAGAGAGAGAGAGAGAGAGAGAGAGAGAGAGAGAGAGAGAGAGAGAGAGAGACAGAGAGAGAGAGAGACAGAGAGAGAGAGAGACAGAGAGAGAGAGAGACAGAGAGAGAGAGAGACAGAGAGAGAGAGAGACAGAGAGAGAGAGAGACAGAGAGAGAGAGAGACAGAGAGAGAGACAGGGAGACAGAGAGACAGATATATATATATATAGAGAGAGAGAGACAGACAGAGATAGAGAGAGACAGAGAGAGAGACAGAGAGAGAGACAGGGAGACAGGGAGACAGAGAGAGAGAGAGATAGAGAGAGAGAGACAGAGAGAGAGAGAGAGAGACAGAGAGACAGAGAGACAGAGACATAGACAGATAGAGAGAGAGAGAGATGGAGACAGAGAGAGAGACAGATAGAGAGACAGGGAGACAGGGAGACAGAGAGAGAGAGAGATAGAGAGAGAGAGACAGAGAGAGAGAGAGAGAGACAGAGAGACAGAGAGACAGAGACAGATAGAGAGTCGCGGACCCTGGCGAAACGCAATGGTAATGGGTGCCCCACCACTTCCGGTGTCGGAGGAGAAATACCCGGACTAGTTGGAAAGTTGATCAGTCGGGCTCCAACCTGCGACCAGTACGCTTACCCCGTTGCGGAATAAATTTATATAATGTGTTTACTTTTCCCTCGTTATTGCTCTCACCATGTTGATCACGTTGCGATATAGCTTACACATACTAAAAGGTTTTGCACAGAACAATGGTTGATGGTATGGGAGCGGGTGGGGATGGGGGGTGGGAGTGATTGATGGCTGACAGGTGTGTCTGTCGGCAGGAGTAAGTACCTCGCCCCTCCTTACCAGAAATCCACAGTGTAAGAGGACCCACCGTGGGGCGAACATCTCCACTCTGAAGACAACGAAAACCCTTTA
>NC_091209.1:31928428-32021683 GCF_040958095.1 Procambarus clarkii
GCTGGGTGCTGAGCGTTAAGGTCAGAGGCAATGATCGTTGGCTGGTTCCTGTTCAAGAGCCGGTTCAAGGGAATTCAAGGAAGGTAATTATGCCTGGAGGGTAATTAAGCTGTACAAATGATGAGGGTCCCCATGGCTGGTCAAGAATTCCACTGCAAAAATGCGATCACCTTCCACCAAGATAATGCGATAGGAGAAGCCTCTATCACAATTGCGGTTCCCTTGTGCACACCCCTGTTCAGTTCCACAATTGAGTACCCCCGCTTCCCCCCCAAGAGGGAGATATGTTGGTCGGGTTGGGCTTCATTGAGGAGAATTATGTCAGGGTTGTGGTTGCTCACCTTTAATGATACCTCGAATGAGAGGTATCTAAAAAAAAATATTTGCATTAAAGTTATTTTCATTATTGCGACAGACTTTCTTGACGATGCTGCTACCGTTTTGCCTGGAACTGGTTCGAGCCGACATTTATGAAGGTCACGGCTCTACCAGGGTTCCACTGGAGAACTAAGAAAACTGCTCTCAGAAATTAGGGTTTCAACTGGACTAGAACCTATTTCCACGCAACCAATCCTCAGACCAAGTCCATTCCATGCAGAGATCGACCTCCCAAAGGTACATTTATCAATTTTAACATGCTTTTCATTCAAAATAGGAATGTTCTCAAATAGAAATTAATAATGTTATATACTAGCATATTGTTCATATATAGGCATTGGTTATGTTTTTAGGTTCTGTTGGCGATTATTTGTATATTTTAGTACATGGGTAAAGCATTTACAGTGTTATGGTTTGAACAGAAGTCGTCAGCGAAGCACTTGTTCCAGAAGTGTTCGAACATCATCAGTTATGAGTGGTATGTAAACCGTTTTTTCATTAATAAATAAGGGGTTTGGAGGGTGCATGGAATGGACTTTGGCATTTATTTACGAGGATGGGTTGTTCCACATCAACGGTCTTATCAGACTCCAAAGATAACCTGGAGTCGATGCCTTCATATCGAAGGTCTGGAGATAGTTCAGGAAAGGCTCCCTGGACTGGTTCTCCAGAGGATCCCCCACTTGTTGGTTGCCATTGTCCAGGGTGGTTTGGCTTGGATGGGGCAGTCTGGCTGGGGGAGGGATCGCATCGGTAGGAGGCTGTGTGTGGATGGTTGGTAGGTGCTGTGGAACGGATTGGTGTGGTTATTTATTTGGAAGTGGGCTTAAAACTACGAGTATGTATGCGTGGATGTCCAGTCTTAGGAGTGGAGTGAGGAGCATCCAGGGTGGTGGGAGTATTTGTGGTCCCAGTTTCAGGGATGACGAAGGAGGGGGGGGGGGTGGAGGACCTCGTTTCTTGGTAGGATGTTTTAGCCGGGTATTGAACTGGGTCAATGAGGGTGTAAATGGCGTGCGAGACGAATTTTGGGAAGGATGTCATCACATAGTGCATTCATAATGATGAGTCTGACGATGTCCCCATTCGCGGCCTCCTTGGCCATTGCAATAAGTTCGGATGACGAGCCAGACTGATTAGGAGGTTGTTGGGAATGAGGTGGAGGCAGGTGGGCCTGGTTGGCAGATTGAATTGAAATTGAAATTGAAATAAGTTTATTGAGGTAAAATACACACAAAGGGATGAGGTAGCTCAAGCTATTCTCACCCCATTCAGTACAACGTGTTAATATATACATAGACACACATCACAAATAAACATGTAGCGAGTAGAGTATCCCAATAATATACTCGCTCCAAATATAGTGTTAATGTTCCTGTCAACCTTTGGAGATGAATGAGGTGAGGCGTTGCCCGGGCAACACGGTGAGATGCCCGAGCAATATAAGCAGCGGTGTAGCGAACATTAACTAGTCTACTTTCAAGTGTGGTCTAGAGCAGACACTTGCGAGATACTGTACCGACGCTCAGTGCGCTCAACTCACACCAACGTATCACCTGTGTACTTCTGTATATTCGACCAAATATATGTATAGTATCTTAGTGTCTGTGTTTATTTGTCACCATACTTTACGTAACAATAGAACCGTTACATTGGTGACCCAGTGAGTGACAAAGAACACCTAGTCACAAACTAGATCTTCGCCATGGATTTATCTACCAGGTTTCCAGCATACAACGCAGATGAGCCAGAATTTTGGTTCATGCAGATGGAGGCTATTTTCGACCTTCACGAAATTTCGACTGAGAAAGCCCGATATGCCTGTACCCTGCCAACACTTACCTCGGAGGCTATGCACACTGCCTCCACTGTCATCACCGCGCCATCACCGGACACCAGGACGTACACTGCATTGAAGGCCGCTCTTCTACAGGCAGCAATGAAACGCCGCATTCAACAAAGGGACCAACTCCTCACTGACAAAAGGTTAGTAGACAAAACACCAGCCCAGCTTCTGCGGCATATTCAGTATGTGATGCATACTGCAACTGGTCCAGCCCCCAGCGAGATTGTGAGATCACTGTGGATACAACTCTGTCCAAAACACATTCAATCGGCCCTATTCAGTATGGCTGACGACACCCCATTATCCCAACTGGCTACACTGGCAGACCGGCTTCATACGACGTCTGATAACGCTACGCTGTCCCACCTCAGTGATACACAGCAGACTACAGACACCCAACAACTCGACGTCCTCCAGAACCGGCGTTTTTTCCACCCAGGGAAGACGTACCATGCGAATCCAGTATCAGTCTCTAAGCGACAGCGAGAACGTCGTGGAGAACTTTGTTCTTACCACCAGAAGTTCGGACACCAAGCCCGCAACTGTAGGGCTCCTTGTTCCTGGTCGGGAAACTACTTCGGCGGGGACTGTTAACGGCCAGTGACCCCGCCATTTCCAACACTACACTGCTCTACATATCTGACGTCATAACCAAACGCCGTTTCCTCGTTGACACAGGTGCAGCAGCTAGTGTGTTGCCTCCCCCACTGGTCAAACCAACCCGTACTCCTGGTTTGGACTTACGAGCCGCCAATGGTACGTCCGTCCGTACATATGGGACCCGCGCCCTGGTTCTAGAGTTCGCCTCTCTGGGTCGCTTTACGTGGACTTTCCTCATAGCGGATGTGGAACAACCCATTCTTGGATGGGATTTCCTGCAACACCATCGACTTATGGTGGATCCCGCAGGTGCAGTACTTCGAGCCTCTCCTAGTACCTCACCACAAGTTAACATCGTCACCCCAGTCGCATCTACGGAACTTCAAGCACTCCTGGATGAATTCAAAGATGTGACCCAACCCGCTAGCCCTCGACCAGAGGTGCAACATACGATTACGCATCACATTACTACAACGGGAGCACCTACCTTCGCCAGACCACGCCGCCTGGCACCGGAACGACTGGCGGTAGCACGTGCTGAATTCAATAAGCTACAGGAGGCGGGAATAATCCGCCCTTCGAACAGTCCATGGGCTTCACCTCTCCATATGGTCCCGAAAACAGCCCCAGGGGAATGGCGCCCTTGCGGAGACTACAGGGCTCTCAACGTTCATACTCTGCCGGATCGCTACCCAATACCACACATCCAGGATTTCTCACAGGGATTGAGCAACGCAACCGTTTTTTCGAGAATTGACCTTGTGCGGGCATTTCACCAGATCCCTGTGGAACCGGCAGACATTCCGAAAACAGCGATCACAACACCTTTTGGACTGTTTGAATTCGTCCGGATGCCTTTTGGTCTACGGAATGCAGCCCAGACATTCCAACGCTTCATCGACCAAGTAGTTAAGGACCTTCCTTTTTGCTACGCCTACATTGACGATCTGCTGGTGGCCAGTACATCACCAACAGAACATCTGCTACACCTCCGACTCCTTCTCACCCGTCTGCGCAACTTCGGCTTGCAGCTCAACTCCGAGAAGTGTATTTTCCATGTTCCAGAGCTGGATTTCTTGGGACACCGTGTGTCAGCAGCAGGGGTCCAACCACTAGAGAAGAAAATCGAGGCAATCAAGGAATTCCCGCGCCCATCTACTCCAAAGAAGTTGCAAGAATTTCTTGGTGTGGTGAATTTTTATCATCGATTCATCCCACATTGTTCGGACATCTTGCGACACTTATACGACCTCTTACATGGTCGGAAACTCACGTCCCGTCTTCCGTTGGAGTGGACTCCCCAGGCAGAGACAGCATTCACCGACATAAAAAACAAGCTGGCGGAATTCACCTTACTCGCACACCCAGTGTCTGACGCTCCCACCAATCTCTCTACCGACGCTTCAAACACAGCAATTGGTGCTGTACTACAACAGCTCATTGAAGGAGAATGGCGCCCAATTGCATTCTTTTCAGCGCGCCTGTCACCCACTGAAGAGAAGTACAGCACTTTTGATAGGGAACTGCTCGCCATCTACTCAGCCATACAACATTTCCGGCACTTTCTCGAGGGGCGGAACTTCCACATCCTCACAGACCACAAACCTCTCACTTATGCGCTGGCGGCCAAGGGTGATGCTCACTCTCCTCGAGTAGCCAACCACCTGGGATTTATTTCCCAATTTACCTCGGATATCCGTCATGTCAAAGGAACTAATAATGTCATAGCCGATGCACTGTCTCGACCCACCATAAACCACGTCGTGACAAACCCAGCTCAGGTGGACTATTGTGTAATCAGTAAGGCCCAACGGGAAGACCCTGATCTAGCAGCGATTACGAACATCTGACACAGCTCTCCGGTTCATCGAGATTCCCATGGAAGGTGGCGGAAGGATAATCTGTGACACCTCACGGACGGGAGCACTTAGGCCCTACATTCCTGCCCAGTTTCGCTGGAAAACGTTCTCAGTATTTCACTCCCTAGCACACCCAGGAGTACGTGCTTCCCAGAAACTACTAACGAAGCGTGTTGTATGGCCAGGAATCAATGCCGATGTTCGACGATGGACTCGCTCATGTCTCCAGTGCCAGCGAGCGAAAACACATCGTCACACAAAGAGCCCTCTTCAACAGTTTCCGTTACCTTCTGACCGTTTCGAGGTGGTGCATGTAGACATCGTTGGACCATTACCGTCGGCAAGAGGATATTCTTATCTACTCACCTGCATCGATCGATTCTCCAGATGGCCGGAAGCAATCCCATTAATCAACATCTCAGCTGAGTCAGTGGTCCAGGCTTTCCTCTCTGGATGGGTCGCCCGTTTTGGCAGCCCCTCTGTCATCATCACCGACCAAGGACGACAGTTCGAATCATATCTATGGAAGGAACTTATGGAATTCCTCGGCACCACACATAACCGAACCACAGCATACCACCCTGAGTCGAACGGAATGGTAGAACGCTTTCATAGACAACTAAAAGCTGCCCTAAAGAGCTCAAGCACGCCCTGATGATTGGATCGACAACCTTCCATTAGTCTTGCTTGGCATCCGTTCGGCCACGAAGGAGGGCAGTGGATTCTCGGCAGCAGACTTAGTACGGATCTAGCCTGCGGCTTCCGGGCGAATTCTTAACCCCAACGCCACTTATCACACCCCCAGACCCCACTTTTGTCCAGAAATTACGGGCGGCCATGACAAACATTCGGCCTACACCACCACGCCAACCGACAACTCGTGCTACATATGTGCCTCATGAGCTCCACACAACTGAACACGTGTTTGTAAGAGTCGACGCTGTTCGACGCCCTCTACAGTCACCTTACGAAGGACCATTTAAAGTGGTTTCTCGAACACCGAAGTTCTTCACCATTGAACGCCGAGGACAGCGGGTAAACATCTCCATCGATCGCCTTAAACCAGCACACTGTGACGCTGCCCCAGACATCCCTCCAGAGACACATCCGCCGACTACGCAGTTAACTTTTCGACCACAGTTACCAGCAGCACCGCCACCTACGACAACGGACGATCCTGTACGACCTCTCACCCTACAACCCCAGTTACCAGCCGCACCACAACCTGATCCTGCGACGACGGACGATCCTGTGCGACCTCCCACCCTACGACCCCAGTTAGATGACATCAGCGAAGAGGAGGAAGTTAACTTTGATGGTTATGTAACGCGAGCAGGGCGTACAATTCGCCGACCAGCTAAGTTCCTTGATCAAGTATTTTTCCTTTCATCCCCTGGGAGGGGGAGTTCTGTAGCGAGTAGATTATCCCAATAATATACTCGCTCCAAATATAGTGTTAATGTTCCTGTCAACCTTTGGAGATGAATGAGGTGAGGCGTTGCCCGGGCAACACGGTGAGATGCCCGAGCAATATAAGCAGCGGTGTAGCGAACATTAACTAGTCTACTTTCAAGTGTGGTCTAGAGCAGACACTTGCGAGATACTGTACCGACGCTCAGTGCGCTCAACTCACACCAACGTATCACCTGTGTACTTCTGTATATTCGACCAAATATATGTATAGTATCTTAGTGTCTGTGTTTATTTGTCACCATACTTTACGTAACAATAGAACCGTTACAAACACATTACCAAACATTCTGAGAGGTAAAAATATACATTTCCTCCCTCACAAGTAGTATGGTATCAGACGTACACACAAATACTTTTATGACCTAGGTATACTGTATAGACAATTTGCAAGACACCTGCAGATAGTTCAACAAAATATTACAATCTTGGTGCAAAATTCTTATATCTCTCAAGAATATCATCAGCCTTTCCGTTGTGACACATCCAGGCTATTTGTTCAGGAACAGTCCTTATCTCAGTGTTTCTATATACATTAATCAACGGACAATCAAGAATATAATAGGCAAGGGTGTGAGACCTTAACATACCACATAGTTTACACTTCGTGTCATTACCATGAACATCTATCCCATATTCCCAGTAATATTTGTACCCAAGCCTGAGCCGCATGTACACAGTCACTCCAAGCATTTCTCCTTTTACCATAAGTGAAATGGGTGTTTTGACTCACATACATGTAGTGTTGCATGGTTTGACTTCTCTCATACATTATCTCTCTCCTCTCCACTCCTGCCTGTGCCTGAATATTTCTGATTTTGCTTCTTATTTGTCTCATTGTGAATTCACATTCAATGTCAACTTGTGGTTTTGATGTGGCACGTTTGGCCAAGTCATCCGCCACCTCGTTGAGCACTATTCCAACATGAGATGGAATCCACATGAATTTCACACTATAACCTTTCAGCTGTATCTCAGTTATTCTTCTCTTACAGTCCTCCACTATAGACATGAAGACTGGGTTTCGACTGTTTAAGGACTCCAGTGCTCCTCGGCTATCGACAAATACAAAAACATTTTTGTCGTCATGAAGTACTTCCTCCAAACACGCCAGAATGGCCTGCAGTTCAGCTTGTGTGGATGATATATAATTACTAAGCCGGAGTTCAATTATCCTGTCCACAGTCCCAAACTCCGTATAATCCCTTATTAGGACACCACACCCTGCCCTGCCATCTTCCGCCACCGACCCGTCGCAATATACATGTAAACTGTTGCCTCTTGGTAACCGAGATATCATGCTTCCATACAAACACCGTAATTGTCCCGGTTCATGATGAATCTTTTTCACCTTGAGGGGTACAATTTCGACGTCTATTTTCTGTACTTTCCAGGGAGCAGACATATTACACTGTCGAGAGGGTTTACAGCAGTCAAGTACGTCGTATTCCCTGAGGTCATGAGCTAATCCTCTCGTATAGCGTGTCTCCCTCAGTTTCCTGGAAGTGTGTACGTCACTCAAGCAGGTCTGAATGCTCTCAAACAGCTTATCCCCTCCTTTTCTCCGCATGAAACGAATAGCTACTCTAGTGTTAATGTCACGGACTCTATCACACACACTCTGTAAATTTAATTCCATTCTCATTATTTCAATCATTGCATTTCTTTGACATCCAAGAATAATCCTCATAGCCTCGTTCTGTATCAGCTCTATTTTTTGAATTCTGCCTTGGCCTGTGTAAGACAATACGGGTGCTGCGTAGTCTATCAGGGATCGAACAGTGCTTATGTATAACATCCGCAAGATAGGTACCCCAACACCTTTACCAGAAAAAGCCAGTGCTTTCAGAGGATGCAGACGGGCTTTACATAAGGTGCTGATATGATTTATTTCAGCATTTTTACTCTCACATGTGTATCCAACATACATGCCCAGATACTTGTACTTCTGTACACGGCTCAGTTCCACACCATTTAGAGTAAGTGTTATATTTCTTCGTTTCCTATACTCGTATTTGGTTTTATCTGCATTTATAACTAAGCCTAACTTGTGACAGGCTGTACCAAGTATGTTAAGAGCATCTTGAATTTTGTTCCCAGAAGTGCCTTGTATAAGAATGTCATCAGCATATATGATCGTCGTGACCCCTGGAGGATACATCTCTGATGCTAATCTGTTCATTAATACATTGAATAAGGTGGGACTTAATACTCCCCCTTGTGGGGTACCTAACTGAAACCTCCGTTCCTCAGACATGTATCCCTGGTAATACACCTGACCTTTTGGTTGGCAGATTGTCCCTGTTGCTGGGCGGACGAGATTGTAGCACGACTGGGTACCTAAGTGGGATTAGGCTGTGTGTGTTGGCGGTACGTCTGTTGGGCGATTGATTAACATTAAGCCATTAACATTAAGGGTCACCTGTACCGACCGGGGGACCAGCCTCGCTACCTACGCTAAGTACCTGCCATAAAGTTTGAACAAAATAACATACATAATATTACAAATATACGGTATACATATAATATTATAAATATTAAACATATAAATATATACATATATATTGTTACAAATATACAATATACATATAATATTATAAATATATAGATATATACAACAAAACAAGGCAAAATGGGAGTAAATAAACAAATTTGTGGCCACTGTAACAACTCCTTAAAGTCGAAGGTAACGGGAATTGAATGTTATATCTGTAAGACTAGATTCCATTCGGCTTGTACAGGCGTGAGTAACACCACGGCACTGAGAGCTGGCCACTTGCTCTGGGTGTGTAAAAATGACCTGCCAGCTTGGAATATCCTAAAACACCTTCTAGATAACATGACGCATGATCGGAAAACATCATTCATTGGAAGCCTACCAGCCATCTAGAAGGAGTGGGAAAGGAACAACAATTCTAATATACAAGGGGCGGAGGCTATAGTCAGGGATGAAACTGAGGCTGAAACTCAGGAAGTTGTTAACTCTGACTCAGTAGGCCAGGATGTAGATGACATTAAACTAGAAAGTGTACCAGACAGCACTGACAGCTCGATAGGTACAGACACTACGACGGTTCCCGATAGAGCAATTCAGAACAGAAGGACAGACTTATGCAAATTTTATGCAATGGGCATATGCAGACATAGATATGCTGGTAATAAGAAAGGATTAGAATGCAGTTACCAACATCCCAAAAAATGTTTAAATATGCTTAGGAAAGGTGAGTGTCGATTTGGATCAATACCCCCTCCCCGCTCAGCTCGTTGTCGCCGTGTGGGGGCTTAGTGGGCGGCTGCCGGAGTGTGATGCTCCTTGGGACGGTCCTCTGTCCTTTTCTAGCCTTGTGCTCCTGCTGCCGTCCTCTCCAATTCTGCTAGGCATCTTTTCCTTTTCCTTCTGTTTCGTTTTTCTCCCCCCTCTTCTCCTATCTGCTTGCCGTTTCCTACCGACCTTTTGCTCGTTCTGGTTCTTCCCTTGGACTTCTTCTATTTTGACGCCCGGGTGCTTGAGGAGGCATCCTCATGCACCCGTAGAACTGCAGTACCCGACGTCGAGAGCGAGGGGAACCTTTTATTGTCAATCCCCACTTCGTCACTGAACCCGATCTCGACGGACTGTCGGTTTCTTAAGGTGGCGTTTGTGGGGCGTATACTCGCGACGCACCCCTAGGAGGCCCCGACAAGATCGGCGATAGCTTCTTGTTGGGTGTCCTGCCTCTAATTGTGGCTCCATGGTGGGTGTGGGGGCACATTCGTGAGTGAATTCTTTCTTTCGTCAAGATGATTACCCCTGCTTCGGCTTCTTCTGGTTTACCTTCTCAGGCTCGTGGGGTGGGCGACCAAGCCCCCGAGTCGGTCCGTATTGGAAGACCGGGCTCTGTAGCCTCCGCTGCATTGGGCCCCGACCTTGCTCCTCCTTTGGCCTCTCTGACTCCTTCCTCTGGCTCCCCTCCCTCCTCTGTGGTTGGGTCGAGCCCCAAGCCCCCAGTGGTGACTACCTCGTCCCCTGGCGCGGCTCCTTCTCTAGTTGTAACTACTGCGCCTTTTAACCCCTCTCTCTCTGGGGGTTCTCACCGCCGTCCTCGTCACGGCCGCCCTCGCTCGATTCCTTCCAGTTCTGCTACCTATCAAGCCTTGTTTGGTCCCGCTTCGTGGGCCAAATATTTTGATCTCCTCCCTCTTGATTCTGCGCCTCCTGACGATTTCTCCCTCCATCGTCATCTCATTAATTCCGTGCATGCCTCCATTACTTTCAACCCCACTCGTCTCGGTACACGTGTCGTTGCTGCTCCTTCTCAGGATGCTGCTTCCCGCTTGGCTGCCTTATCCTGCCTTGGCGAGACCCCCGTTCGGGTCTCGAAGAACGTTCAGTTGAATGCCAGTGTTGGCACTATTTTGCTCCCGCCCCATGTTGCGACCGGTGTTCGGGACCTGCGCGACTGCCACGACGATATTCGACATATCCTCGCTGCCCAGGGCCACTCTATTCTCCAGGTGGACACGTTTACTCGTCCCCCTCGTGGTAGTCGCCGTCAACCCCTCCGGGTTGTGAAGATTACCTTTGATGGTAGGACCCTTCCACCCTCTGTCATTCTTGCTGGTGCCAGGTGCTCTGTCCAGGAGTACATTCCTTCTCCTCGGCTCTGCAACAAGTGCTGGAGGTTTGGGCATGGTGCCCTCCGCTGCTCCGGGACTGTCTCTCTCTGTCCTTTGTGTGGTGGCGAAGGTCACTCTAAGTCGGAGTGCGCTTCTCCCCAGGCTCGTTGCCTCAACTGCGGTGAGGCCCATCCTACCTTCTCCCGTGCGTGTGTCCATTACAAGCTTGAGGCAGCCGTCCTCAACTTGAAGCACCGGGAGCGTTTATCTTTTCCTGAGGCGAGGCGCCAGGTTCGCCGGCTCCCGCCTTATGCTAATATCTCTTATGCTCGCGTGTTGCGCTCTTCCTCTCCTCGTCCTTCCCGCCTTCCTCAGACTCACAACCGTTTCCGGGCCTTGGACCCCGATGCGCCCACTGCCCCCTCCTCTGTCCCTTTGGGTTCTCTCCCGAAAGATCCTCCACCTGGTCCTCTGTCTGGGGTTCCCCTTCCTTCTACCCGGTCTGTCGTGTCTTCTGTGTCTTCTTCCTCGTCCCCCTCCGATCCTCCTTCCCATCCTATTCCTCCATCTATCGGCTCTCCCCGCCGCCTGTCGGTGCGGGCGGATGTCCATCGCTCTCCTAACGGCCGTCGTGTGTGCTCTCGTTCGGCTTCTCCTGTTGAGACACTGGAATCCGTTGCCCGGTACGTAGTTGCTGGGACACCGGTCTCTTTAAGTCAGAAGCGTAAGCCTGGCTCCTCTCCTTCCTCTTCCCCGGCGGGTAAGAAGGCTTCGCTTTCTTCCTCAGCTCCTCCTTCTGGCTCTGTTGCTCCTTCCCCTCCCGTTTCAGTGCTTGCGCCCCCTGTTCCTGCTATGGAGGTTTCTTTGGCCCCTGCTTCCCTTTCGGTTGCTGCTCTTGCTGGGGTGCGCTCCTCTCTTTCTACTCCCCCTCTTCCTGCTGCTGTCCTTGACTGCTCCTCTCCGTTGTCTCCTCCTCCTCCTCCTCCTCCTCCTCCTCCTCCTCCTCCGGACCCTGCCCGCCCACCTCTGATCTGTTCTCCCGTTTCCTTCCCTCCATCTTTGCTCAGTTTACCCATGCCCCCTAACCCTGACTTTGCTGACCCTGATCCCGACCCTGATATTCTTTAACGTGCTCTGTTGGTCTTTCGCCTTTGTTTCTTCCTTGTTCTCTGTTTTTGTCCTTTCTCTTCTCGTCGTTGTCCATTCTTCAATGGAACGTTCGAGGTTATTACGCCAATTTCCTCGAACTCCAACTTCTGGTTTCGCCCCTTTGTGTCTGTCTCCAGGAGCCAATGCTTGGTGCTCGTCCTGGTCGTTTTCGTGGCTATTCCTTTCTCTCCCCCCCCCCCCCAGCCATTGCTGGGGCTTCTAATTCTTCTGCTCTCTTGATTCGGGCTGATGTTCCCTTTGTTCCTTTACTTTTTCCTTCGCCTCTCCATTGTTCTGCTGCTCGTATCTTTGTGGGGAAATGGTACACAGTTTGTTCCATTTATCTCCCCCCGAGTGTCCCGCTCTCTCTTCCTGATTTGAAACACCTCCTAGACTCCTTGCCGGAGCCTGTGCTCCTGCTGGGTGATTTCAATTGTCGTCATTCTCTTTGGGGTGACGTTCTGACGAATACCCGGGGTCGCCTCCTTGAGCCGTTTCTCCTCTCTTCTTCCCTGTCTCTTCTGAATTCTGGTGAGCCCACTCATTTGGACTCTCGAACTCGCACCCTTTCTTGTCTTGATCTTTCTCTCTGCTCTTCTTCTCTTTACTTAGATTTCACGTGGCAGGTTCTTGATGACCTCCATGGAAGTGATCATTTCCCCATCCTTGTTTCCTTTTTCTCTTTTCGCCCTTCCCTCTCTTTCCCTAGGTGGCAGTTTGCTAAGGCGGACTGGACCCTATTTTCCCTCAGTGCTACTCTCTCTGACCTCTCCCTTCTGCCCCTCTCTCGCGCTCTCCTCCTTTTTCATGACACTGTCTTCGACGCTGCCCTCCGCTCTATTCCTCGCTCTTCCTCTCGGGGTCCACGGAAGTGCGTTCCCTGGTGGAATGCGGACTGTGCTCGGGCTGTCCGCTGTAAGCGTGCAGCCTGGAAGAAGCACCGCCGTAGGCAGACGACCGATTCTTTTCTTTTCTTTCGGAAAGCGAGTGCGGTGGCCCGTAGGGCCATCCGTACGGCTAAACGTGAATGTTGGGCATCTTATGTCTCGACAATTACGTCCGAAACCCCTCTGGCCCAGATCTGGAAGCGTATCCGCAAGATAGCGGGTAAGTTCGTTCCCGATGTTTCACCGGTCCTTCACCTCCATGATACTCTTGTGGCGGACCCGTTGCAGGTCGCTTCCGAACTGGGTTCCCACTTTTCTTCTGTTAGCTCTGGTCTTCATCTTCCCCAATCTTTCCTTCTTCGTAAACCTGTCCTTGAGTCTCGTCCTTTAGATTTCTGCACTCATCTTCAGCTTCCCTATAATGATCCCTTCTCTCTCTCTGAACTTCGTTCTGCCCTGGCCCTCTGCGGTTCTACGGCGGCGGGCTCCGATGGTATTCATTATGAGATGCTTCGCCATCTCAATCCGAGCACGTCTCAGTATTTACTGAGTCTGTATAATCGGATCTGGGAGTCGTCGTCAGTCCCTGAGGACTGGCTCGATGCCGTTGTCCTCCCTGTTCGCAAACCGGGGTCTCTGGGTACTTTCCCCTGAGGACTTTCGCCCTATTGCTCTCACAAGTTGTGTCTGCAAACTCTTTGAACGTATGGTTAACGTTCGTCTGATGTGGTTCCTGGAACACCATCACCACCTCCTCCCCTTCTCAATTTGGTTTCCGCAAGTGCCGCAGCACGACAGATGTCCTGGTGAACTTGGAGGTCTATATCCGTACTGCTTTTGCTGCGAAGACCTCCGTTGTTGCCGTCCTTTTTGACCTAGAAAAGGCTTACGACACCACTTGGCGTTATCATATCCTATCTCAACTTCATTCTTTTGGCCTTCGTGGTCATCTCCCTCTCTTTCTCTGCGGCTTCCTCTCTCGTCGTTCCTTTCGGGTGCGCCTTGGTACCGCTCTGTCTCCCTCTTTTCAGCAATACGAAGGTGTGCCCCAGGGTAGTGTTCTGAGCACTACTCTTTTTCTGGTTGCCCTCAATGGTCTTCTTTCCTCTCTTCCTTCTGGTGTCTTCTCCGCTCTCTATGTCGATGATCTTACCCTTTGTTGTCAGGGTGATGATTCGCCTCTCCTTCAACGCCGACTTCAACTTGCAATTGATGCCGTGTCGTCTTGGGCCACAGGTCATGGCTTCAAGTTCTCTACTTCTAAGACTTGTGCCATGACTTTTACGCGGAAACGGGTTGTTCTTCGTCCCTCTTTGTCACTTTATGGTCATCCCCTTGAATACAAAGATTCCGCGAAGCTTTTGGGGTTATTCCTTGACACTCGTTTGTCTTGGTCTCCCCATATCTCTTACCTCCGTGTTGAGTGCTCTAAGGCCCTTACCCTCCTTCGGGTCTTGTCCCATACTTCTTGGGGGGCAGATAGGCGCACTCTCCTTGCTTTACATTCCTCTCTCGTCCTGTCTAAGCTCGATTATGGTTGCCCTGCTTACTTCTCTGCTTCTCCTTCTACTCTTCGCCGTCTTGATGCTTTGCACCATACTGGGTTGCGCCTCAGTTCTGGTGCCTTTCGTTCGACTCCCGTCCTTAGCTTGTATGTTGACACTGGCTTCCTGTCTCTCCAGGACCGCCGTGATCGCTACTGTCTTCGCTATCTTGCGCGGTCCTTGCAACATCCTTCCTCTCGCCTCTGTCGTGCTTTAACTTTTTCCCCTCCTGCGATTCCTGTTCCTCTTCACCACCTCCCTCTTTCTGTCCGGTTATCTCGCCTACAGGATTCTCTTTCCGTTCGCATTTCTGATGTTTCTCCTCGTGTTGTTCCTTCTTTGCCCCCGTGGAGGGTCCCTCTTCCGCGGTTTTGTACATCCTTGACTCGTATCACTAAAGCTTTTACCCCTCCTACGGTTCTAAAACGCCTTTTCCTCGAGCACTTTTCTTCTCACTCCCGCTCCGTTTCTGTCTTCACCGATGGGTCTAAGTCAGCGGACGGTGTTGGCTACTCTGTTGTTTTTCCTGATCGCACTTATATGTGTCGCTTGCCTCCGGAGACTAGCATCTTTACAGCGGAACTTTATGCTATTCTCTATGCTCTTCGTCTCCTACTTTCTCGTTGTCAGTCTTCCTTTGTAGTTGTTGTTGACTCTCGTAGTGCCCTTATGGCTCTCGGGTCCTTTAATCCAGTTCATCCAGTGGTTGTCGAGATCCAGCATTGGCTGTTTCTCGTTCACAGTAAATTTAAGTCGGTTGAGTTTTGTTGGGTTCCCAGCCATATTGGTGTGTCTTTAAATGAGCGTGCGGATGCTGCCGCCAAGGAAGCTGTCCGCTCTTGTCCCATCTCTCGTAAGGGCATTCCGTATTCCGACTTTTACCCGGTTATCCATTCCTCAGTCCTTACCCGTTGGCAGGCTTCTTGGTTGTCTGTTACTGGTAACAAGCTACGTACTCTTAAATGTTGTGTTTCCTCGTGGCAGTCCTCCTTCCACCGTAACCGGCGGTGGGAAACAGCTCTGGCGAGGTTACGTATTGGCCATACTCGCTTAACCCATGGTCACTTGATGGAGCGCCGCCCTGCTCCTTATTGTCCTAGTTGCATTGTCCCTCTTACGGTCGTGCATGTCCTTCTTGAATGTCCTGACTTCCAGGACGAGCGTATGTCTTGCTTTCCGACCGCCCCTCGCGGTCGCCTGTCCCTCGATAGAATTCTTGGTGACTCGGATACTTTTGATATCGTTCGCCTTATGCGTTTTTGTTCTCGTATTGGCATCCTTGGTGATATTTAGCGCCCTCTGATTATTTTGCGTCTTTGATGGTGCTACATAGCCTTCCCGGTTTGGTGCCTTCTTTTGATAATTACTTACTTACTTCTTTTGATAATTACTTACTTACTTGGATCAATATGTAGGTTTTTCCATCCTGACATGTGCCAAACCTCACTGGAGGACAGAAAATGCTATGACCTCAACTGTCCACACTTTCACGTGAAAGGCACGGAACGCTACATAAAGAGTGGCAAGCAGGATAATGAATTTGGAGAAAACTCTATAAATTTTTTATACCAGACCGGCAGAGAATTCAAAAGGAGCAGCATGGAGAGTGTATGGAACTGGATGCCAGATCCACTTGCATTCCAGAATTACAGATACAATTACCCACCGAAAGGGAACTACAACTACGACAGACAACTGCCCTACAACAATCAGTACTGGTCAGAACAAACTCATTATGTCCACGAATAATGGGCTTGCCGAAAAAGTCTCCCATTCAAACTATCACTAATAAAGTAACCTCATTCATCTTTGCCAACATACAAGGACTGAAAACAAGAACAAACAACAAAGTACAGTTCATAAATGGCCTCCTCACGGAGTCAAATGCAGTATTTGGAGCTTTCACAGAAACCCATGCAGGGGAATTGTTGGACAGTGAGATCTGGATTCCAGGATATAACCTATACAGGTGTGATAGGAAAATTAGGTCACATGGAGGAGTGGGTCTGTATATTAGCGAAGACCTTGTATGCTCGGAGCTCCTAAACGTTACAAATGAGGTGGTAGAGGTACTGGGATTAAAAATAGAGAAAATAAATTTAGTGATTATTCTAATATACAAACCGCCAGATGCAACGGCTGAGGAATTCACAGAACAGATAAGCAAAATAGAGAATAGCCTTGATAATTTGGAGAACCCGATACCTGATATTATCTTCCTAGGTGACTTAAACTTGCCTAGTCTCAAGTGGAAAATAGCAAACAATAATATTATACCAGGAAATCTATCGAGACCTAACCAACCACAGATTAGAGAACTACTTAGATTCTGTGACAAATTTTCACTCAATCAGCAGATATCGGAGCCAACGAGAAATGAAAATATTCTAGATCTGGTCTTTACGAACAATGAAGACATTATCAGGGACATTACGATATCAGATACCACATACTCAGATCACAAACTCATTGAAGTGCAAACGACCATCAATACTCAGAATAGACCTAAAACGTTGATAAAGCGAGAGGGGCTATTCAGTAAATTCAATTTTAATAATAAAAGGATAGACTGGGAGATAATAAACAGGGAACTTACAAACATTCCATGGAGAACTGTTCTAAGTAATACAAGTCCTACAGAAGGAATAGAAAAACTGACTTCAGAAGCGTATCAAGTCTGTCTGAAACATGTTCCTTTGAGGAAAGCCAGAAAGAGATCTAACGTAGAAAGAGAACGCAGACGACACTATAAACGCAGGAAAAAAATAACGGAACTGCTTATGCAGACACGAATTTCCCGTCAAAGAAGGAATAATTTAAATAGGGAGATTGAAGAAATCGAGCGGAAATTGAAACACTCATATGAAACTGAAGAAAGACAGTTAGAACAGAAAGCAATTCAGGAAATAAAGAAAAATCCAAAATATTTCTTCTCATATGCGAAATCAAAAGCAAAAACCACTGCCAGTATTGGACCTATTTGTACAAGTGAAGGTTCATACACGGAGGATGACAAAGAAATTAGTGAAATCCTAAAAAAGCAGTATGAGGACATGTTTAGCACTCCAATAAACAACATGAAGGTGGAAGGTGGAAGAATTTCTTTATGCGGGATATTCAAACCCCTGTAAATATAACTGATATAAACACGAGCGCACTAAATTTTGAAAAAGATATTGAAAACATGCCCATGCACTCGGCCCCAGGTCCAGACTCATGGAATTCAATATTTATAAAGAAATGCAAAGTGCCGGTAGCACAGGCACTCAGTATAGTGTGGAAGAAGAGCTTGGACACGGGGGAGATACCAGATGCACTTAAAGTAGCAGACATAGCCCCTCTACACAAGGGAGGGAGCAAAGCATTGGCAAAAAATTATAGACCAGTTGCACTAACATCGCACATCATAAAAGTATTTGAGAGAGTGATTAGGAGTCAGGTCACCAATTTCATGGAGACCAATGACCTTCACAACCTAGGCCAACATGGATTTCGAGCGGGAAGATCGTGCCTCTCACAGCTACTTGAACACTACGACAAAGTCACTGAGGCATTAGAAGAAAAACAGAATGCTGATGTGATATACACGGACTTCGCAAAGGCTTTCGATAAATGTGACCATGGCGTGATAGCACACAAAATGAAGTCAATGGGAATAACCGGTAAAGTAGGACGCTGGATACTCAGTTTTCTGTCAAACAGGACTCAGCGAGTAACGGTCAACCATATAAAATCTAGTCCAAGTGCAGTGAAAAGCTCTGTACCTCAGGGTATAGTCCTTGCACCGCTGCTTTTCCTTATTCTCATATCAGATATAGACAAAAATACAAGTCACAGCTTCGTATCATCCTTTGCAGATGACACAAAAATCCGTATGAAAATTACCTCGGCTGAGGACATTGAAAAACTTTAAGATGATATTAATAAAGTTTTCGACTGGGCATCAGAAAATAACATGATGTTTAACAGTGATAAATTCCAGGTACTCAGGTACGGTAAAATTGAGGACCTTAAACATAATACAGAGTACAAAACACAATCAAATGTACCCATAGTTGGAAAACAGCATGTAAAGGATTTGGGAATAATAATGTCTGACGACCTAACGTTTAGGGAGCATAACCAAGCAAATATTGAGACAGCCAGAAAAATGATAGGATGGTTTACGAGAACTTTCAAATCCAGGGATCCCATCACAATGGTTGTACTCTTCAAGTCACTTGTGTTGTCCCGTCTTGAGTACTGCTCAGTACTCACTTCCCCCTTCAGAGCAGGAGAGATTGCTGAAATAGAGGGAATACAGAGAACATATACGGCACGCATAGACGCAATAAAGCACCTAAATTATTGGGATCGTCTCAAAGCCCTCCAAATGTACCCACTAGAAAGAAGACGAGAGAGATATCAAATAATATACACCTGGAAGATACTGGAGGGCCAAGTACCAAATTTACACAGTAAAATAACAACGTACTGGAGTGAACGATATGGAAGAAAATGTAGAATAGAACCAGTGAAGAGCAGAGGTGCCATAGGCACAATCAGAGAACATTGTATAAACATCAGAGGTCCGCGGTTGTTCAACGTCCTCCCAGCAAGCATAAGAAATATTGCCGGAACAACCGTGGACATTTTCAAGAGGAAACTAGATTTATTCCTCCAAGGAGTGCCGGACCAACCGGGCTGTGGTGGGTATGTGGGCCTGCGGGCCGCTCCAAGCAACAGCCTGGTGGACCAAACTCTCACAAGTCAAGCCTGGCCTCGGGCCGGGCTTGGTGAGTACAAGAACTCCCAGAACCCCATCAACCAGGTAACCAGGTAAGCCAACAAGGTGGTGGCACGGGCATGAACAGCCCATAAGTGGTATATTTTATTTTTAGTGAATGTACACCGTGTGCCGAGGTTGAATTTAAATCGTCAGGCTGCTATCGCGGGGGAAGGTAATGCTTGACAGTGTTAATGGGGGAGACCAGCTGTTGGACTTTTTTTAACCAGATGAGTGCAGTGTTGATGGCTTCAGGGTGGTTACGGCAAGAGTCAGGGACTTTTAAAGCTTTTCTAAGGTCGTTGGTTGCTTGACATTCCAGGAGATAGTAAAGTAGTGGCTTTTCTGCGACTGTTTGGCAGAAGATGAATTCTCTGTCTGCATTCACCAACCTCCCAGTTGCATCTGTATCCTAGATGTAGTCTATATAACCGTACCATTATTTCCCTGTGGATTCCTTTTGGGATGTTTAACCTTTCTAAATTGGTGGCCTGAAGGTACCATATTGCAGACTGCGAACCTTCTGATATTCTCTGGTGTTGATGGTCTTTGATAAGGTGTGAGAGGTTTTTGGTGATGTTTTTTATGTTCTCTAGGCTGGGTTGGATTGCTGTATGTATCACTGGATGACGAGTTGCCAATTTAGCAATTTTATCGGCTCATATAATGGGATTCCAACATGGGATGGGTTCCAGTTTACAGTTATGTCGAGTCTTTTGCCTTTAGCTACTGCTCCAAGATACAAAATGGTGCTAATTATATCCACGTTGTCTTATGAGTGCTTTTTTCCTAATATGTGAGGTGCAGCTTTTGAGTCTGTATGATTGCATTCTGTGTTTTGTGCAATTACATATGCGATTGCATGTTGTATGGCAAATAGCTCAGTTTGGGTTGATGATACTGGTCCTCCCCGTCTCCAATATGCCTGTTCGCTGCCCGTGCAAAGAGCAGCGCCAGCACTCTCATTCTATATCTACCAATCCGTCTGTGAAGATGTGGGCGACTCCTGGTACTGCAATGCTGCTCATTTGCTCTTCTATGATTCACCTTAGGATTGTTTTATCATAGGCAGCCTTTTTCATTGGAAGACCTTCCATTACTACAGTGTGTAGAAGGTAGGCTCCTCCCACAGTGGAGAACAGGTGTAGTTTGGGTGTGGTTGATCACCTACTCCAAGGATCATGCGTTTTAATTGTTGTCTGTTTAGGACTTTTCCCGCTTTGGCAACCCAAGAGTTTCCGTTGTTTTGGCCAAGTCGAACCACCAAGGCCTGTCGTACCGGGCTGGATCAGGGGACAATTATCTTACTGATAATTGTAGCTGTTCTTTGCCATATTCTTTCTTGTCGAGAGGGCAAACCCGTTTCCAGCCTTAAGAGTTTCAAGCCTGGTCCACATCGGAGCTCCCAGGGCAACTCACATAGCATTGTTTTGGTCAACTTCAAGCCGTTTCCACTCTTGTGATAGGCTTGTGAGTGCAGGTGCGGCATAGTCGGTCACTGACCAAACTGCCTGTACATAGTATTTGCAAAGGACTTGCAGATTGGCTCCTCCAGAGAGGGAGGTTAGCTACCTGAGGATTGCCGTCCTGGCCGCAGTTCTCTCTCAAGTAAGAGGCCTAAGCATTAAAATTGTGATTGTCCAAGAGTATTTTTAGATACTGGTATGTGTCCACCCATTCAATTGGTTGACCATGTATTCTGAGTTGGATGTTGGGCTTCACTATTTTTATGGGCATGGCTTTTGTCTTTGTGGGGTTGAGTTTGATACCAATCTGCTTTGCCTCTTCACTGATGTAGTCTAAGCATTTGGATGCAAAGCGTACCGCATCCCTTCTTTTTATGATGCTAAAGGCGTTCGCGTAAGTTAGCAGCCTGCAGTGTAGTGTTGTGGGAGTTTCAGCCACATTCTTTCCAATAGACAGTTTAAGAGAAGGTGTCCGAGAATGCCTCCTTGCAGTTTACTATTTTCATGTCTTTGTATTCAGAGACTGTGCCGTGAAGTTTTACTTTCTTCTCTGTTCATGAGTTTTTGGTCCAGGAGAGCAGGTTGTCTTTGACCTCTTTGTCGAAAAGGCAGCAGAGAATAGCTGGGGCACTAACCAATTCAAAGGCTTTCTCGAATTCCAGGAATATCAGCATTCCTGGTCTGACATTCAAGTGGGCTAACAGTTGTAATACATGCCACTGTGTCAACCCCTCTTCTATAGACATTACATACACTAATACAGTTTAGCCATTTTCCATTTAAGTCTGTTGAGTGCCATTCTGTCAGCCGTCTTAGCTGCACAGCTTTGAAGCGAGATCGGCCTTGGATTAACTGGATGTTTAGGTTTTGTGATCGACACTGTCATCTCTATTCCAAGCTGTAAGTCTAATTTGAGAAGTCCAGGCTAAATTCATTAACCTAAAGGTATGCAGCATCTTCCTCTGGGCCGAGGTTTCTAATCATTGTATAGGTTATTTTGTAGTCTCCGGAGGATGTATCTTTGGAGTTTTTCTTAGCCCGATTCAGCTCATCCTGTGTGGAAAGGGGTATTAGTGTCAGACTTCTGCACATGCTGTAAGGATTGTGTGCCATCTTTCTTCAAATCCTGCCTGCACTGCTAATACATCTGGTGGAAGCTGATTTCTTTCAGCTTTCAGCAGAAAGCTGCTGCTTTCTGCAAACCTAGTTGCCAGTACTTCTGTTTCCTGATCCTGATCCTTAGAGTGTGGGGCTTTAAGTGTTTTACTTCCTTCAGCGTGGTGGATTTGCTGCCACATCTCCAAGAGAGGTGTATTCATTCAGATGTGAACACCATTCCAGTCACTTTTGTTCTTTTATTATCTTGGTCTCTTGATGCGCATGTTCCTTGACCTCGCAAAGTAAGGTCCTGTTGCAGTCACTTGCCTGCTCTTTGTATAGCTTCCTTGTTCTTTTGTGTCCTTTGAGTTCTTTGAGTCCAGGAGTTCTTGACACGTTTGCAATAGTACCAGTATTCTTTGTGGTGTCTGATGGACTTTTTTCAGTGAAATTGAGTGGTTAGCTGCACTTTAAATTGCTTTAACAAAATCTTGTTTTGCTTGATTAATGTCTTTATGATCATCATTGTTTCTATGCCACTCTGAAATGAGGTTTGAAATCGTCCCATTTTGCTAGAGCGAAGTTCCAGGCTTCTGATGGAAGGGGGAGGTGGGGTGGATAGATCCATTTTTTGATCAATTTGAACCTCATAGTGGTCGCTTGCGAGTGTGGGCTCAACTGACACTTGCTGCATATCTTGGGGCGGCCGAACGAAAGTAATGTCTAATCTTCCTCCCTTGGATGTGGGCGGGCTCATTCTTGCTTAAGATTCAGATTTCTGGTAGCTGGTCGAGTAGATGTGCAATGCGAGTACCGGCCTCATTTGTTGTATTCGAGCCCAGTGTCAAACGATGATGGGCATTGCAATCACCACAAATTATTGTGTTGGAGGTGGTCGCACATCCAAATAAGACCGAGAGATCCATTTCAGCATGTGGAGACCTATAAACACTAAACACTTCAAGTTTGTCGTGTCTTAGCTCAATGGATACTCCCATCACCTCTGTCCCTGGACCACAATCGGGTGGGCTGGTTATGAGCTTGGCAATCGGGTCACATTTCACATAGATGGCACATCCACTGGACTGCCCATTGACCCCATGGAAGGAAGAAGCCTCGATCGCCTGAGATTTTAGGATTTAATCAGACTCGAAACAAGCTCTATTGTAATATCAGAGGTGTCTTTGCCTATGGTTGCTGCTATGCATTGAAAGTCTTACAATTTTGTGCACAGCCCTTGCGCATTCCATTGAAGGATCTTTAGTCCTCTAGGTCATTGGAACTTGCCGATATTACCATGGTATCCATGGAGTCAGATGAACTCACCATGGAAGTTGAAATTGGAGTCGAGGATCTTCGTGTACTTAAAAATGACTCTAGGTCGCTTTCAAAATTACTGAACTACCTGTTTTAGGAGTGTGTTTACTGCACTGCATTCTTGAAGGTGGGGGATGTTGTTTTTTCGACTCTTGAGCTTGTGCTTGTCTTTCGAATCTGGTTTGCTTGATACTGTGTTTCAACAGCAAACTTCCGACCAATTCCGTGACGAAATCCTTAAGTATTTGTCAGAGGGTGTCCAGTTGTGTGGGAGCACTACTTCTGTGCTAGTTTGGGGCCTGTTTACTCTTTAGACCTTATCAGTGGAGTCTGTTGGGTGCTGGGGTGCTGAAGGGGGGGGGGGGGAGAACAGGAATTGGGTCATGTGGTGGGCTGGGTTGACCCATGCGTTTGTGTCTGGCTGTGAGGCCAGTCTAAAGTTTACTTTCCGACTTGAACGTTCCTTGTCCATTTGTTTAATTATTTCTTTCCTCCTCTTGCAAAGTTGGGAAATTGATGTGCGCGCCTCATTGCAAATGACGCATTTACTGTTTGGGTTGGGACAGTGTAATTGTGGCCCCCAGCACATATGGTGGACATCTCATGTTGGCTAGGACAATCTTCAGTGGTGTGTTCGTACTGGAAGCACCTAAAACATTGTTGTATTGGGCAGTGCCTCTCCAGGGACATTGATTCAGAAGCCAATTTGATGCCAAAGGCGGAGATGCCTGTTGAGAGTACAGGATAGATCCTAGAGTTAATTTCAGCATGTAGTGTGATTCGGTCCCCTTAAAGATTATGTGTGAGTATCCAATGTTGAGATCACCATACTTCTCCTCGACCTCTGCCGTTATTTCTGCTTTGGAGTGATTATAAATGATGGAAGGAACCCGAGCAATGAAGCTCCTCTTCAGAGCTTGAAGCCCATTTGGTGGGTGCATGGCAAGTCCCTGGTCTAATTTTTTCCTCTACATTCAGCAGTCAGTAACTGATGCAGGTTCACATTATGTACCCACAGGACAACTGCCCTATTGTGGAAGACATAACTGAACATTGTTTGTTGCTTGGTTGACCACCTCGAGAATCCGCTCTAACGACAGTCATTTGATTCTTGGAAACACCTAAAGAGAAACCTAATATTTACAGTAGGCAACAGTGGGAGGTCACTTAATTAACATAGACAGTACCCGGGATGAAGTATTAATGACAATTAAGGTCGGGAAATCTATAGCCCCTGGGGAGGATTATCTTGCCTTGCGGTTACTTTTTCTTTGGGAAGTTCCTAGGATCAACGTCCCCAGGGGGTCGGTCTCTGACCTGGCCTCCTGCGGTAAGTGGTCTATTCAATCAAGCTGTTGAACGCGGCTGTGATTTGTACATGACATTATAAAAAGCATAAACATCATCATTAAGTTTCTTAACATTAACAACCCAAAATAGCCCAACTTGTTTTTAAAGTAGCCCAAAAAGTCGCAAGTAGCGAAATTAAAAATTTGGGAGCGCGGGGCTCTGAAAAGTAGCCCAATTCGCTACTTGTAGCCCAATCTGGCATCCCTGCTGCCCGCACTAGTTGCCCAGCACCGACTGATGCACAAACTGCCTCTGACGTCACTGATCACCTATAATGCCCTCATTAGGCTTTGTATAATACAAATAACTTCGAAGCAAAGTAATTAATATTATATTACTAAAGATGTTATTCCTATTAAGCACGAATATACAAGAGTAGGTCTTTGATTGGATGTAATGGACTCTCCTCAGGAACGGGTTGTGGTCTGAGGATGGGTTGGTAATAGTTTCACCTGTGTACTACAAAATGGAATGGAATGATCAGTAGAAAGCACAAAGCCATTACATCTATATTGCACTTGGATGAGATCATGATAATGATTTGGGATGGGACGAGGGGAAGGAATGATGCCCAACCACACTTGGATGGTCGGGGATTGAATGTTGACCTGCATGAAGCAAGACCGTCGCTCTACCTGTTGGAAATTTCCAACATTTATTTACTAATCCTTAGTACAACAGGATGTATTTTTTGTACTAGGTGTCATGATTAACTAACACTACTAATCAGTAGTTTAGTGATATTGAATTCATTTCATTAAGACGTAGAACGTAAAATTTTTACCCTAGGATCATGGCTGTGTGGTTGCATCAGCCAGTTACCCACAGGGAATCATTTCATATATTAACAGATCGAGTAGAATCCAACCTTATACTGCCTTTTTATTAAGGATAATCGTTTATTAATAGATCTCTCTTTAGTTAGTAAATCTATCATATTATACTGGAGTTAATTTATACAGCTACGGTTAGCTGTACAAATGATAAATGATAAGCCGAAATTCCAATAATCTTTCTCGTTCATTTAATATCGTCTTAATTAAAGGGCCTGCACTACGAGAAAACATTTTTTGTTGCTGCATAACACATTTCATTATGACGTAAATATTCGTCATACCCCATCTCCTTCCTTACTGAACATATTATGAACAAATATGCATATTATGATTTATATTCTGGATCCCAGCCTTGGGAGCTCACACAGTTCACTCAGTGAGCCAACTCCACGCTGACTTTGTCTCCAGTAGCACAGAGCATCACCTTCACTCACCAGACCACTCCACAAGTGATCATTTAAATTTCATCATGGAATTCCAATTGAATTATAATCGATCCAGCAATGCTGCTCAGTGTAGGAAAAGACCATCGATACTGGACACAAGTTCTGAAAGTGACGGCGAGTGGCATCACGTGAATAAGGCAAACAGGACAAGCCACTCCATGACGACCCATCGCCCATTAATCTCTCCAGCTTCTCCAGCTCTCCCAGCGCCTCACACTAGATCTACACTTTCAATCTTCAAAGTGCAGCACACCGAAGGTAAGTCTTCCTACGCTACAGTAGTGGACCTGGAAAAAAAGTACCCCCAGCTCCAGATCAGAGCAAAACCTAATCTCAGAGGAGAATACATTCTGAGGCCTAAAGACGAGTAAGTAAGTAAGTAATTATCAAAAGAAGGCACCAAACCGGGAAGGCTATGTAGCACCATCAAATGCGCAAAATAATCAGAGGGCGCTAAATATCACCAAGGATGCCAATACGAGAACAAAAACGCATAAGGCGAACGATATCAAAAGTATCCGAGTCACCAAGAAATCTATTGAGGGACAGGCGACCGCAATGGGCGGTCGGAAAGCAAGACATACGCTCGTCCTGGAAGTCAGGACATTCAAGAAGGACATGCACGACCGTAAGAGGGACAATGCAACTAGGACAATAAGGAGCAGGGCGGCGCTCCATCAAGTGACCACGGGTTAAGCGAGTATGGCCAATACGCAACCTCGCCAGAGCTGTTTCCCACCGCCGGTTACAGTGGAAGGAGGACGGCCACGAGGAAACACAACATTTCAGAGTACGTAGTTTGTTACCAGTAACAGACGACCAAGAAGCCTGCCAACGGGTAAGGACGGAGGAATGGATAACCGGGTAAAAGTCGGAATATGGAATACCTTAACGAGAGATGGGACAAGAGCGGACAGCTTCCTTAGCGGCAGCATCCGCACGCTCATTTAAAGACACACCAATATGGCTGGGAACCCAACAAAACTCAACCGACTTAAATTTACTGTAAACAAGAAACAGCCAATGCTGGATCTCGACAACTACTGGATGAACCGGATTAAAGGACCCGAGAGCCATGAGGGCACTACGAGAGTCAACAACAACTACAAAGGAAGACTGACAACGAGAAAGCAGGAGACGAAGAGCATAGAGAATAGCATAAAGCTCTGCTGTAAAGATGCTAGTCTCTGTAGGTAAGCGACACATATAAGTGCGATCAGGAAAAACAACAGAGTAGCCAACACCATCCGCAGACTTAGACACATCAGTGAAGACAGAAACGGAGCGGGAGTAAGAAGAAAAGTGCTCGAGGAAAAGGCGTTTTAGAACCGTAGGAGGGGTAAAGGCTTTAGTGATACGGGTCAAGGATGTACAAAACCGCGGAAGAGGGACTCTCCACGGGGGCAAAGAAGGAACAACACCAGGAGAAACATCAGAAATACGAACGGAAAGAGAATCCTGTAGGCGAGATAACCGGACAGAAAGAGGGAGGTGGTGAAGAGGAACAGGAACCGCAGGAGGGGAAAAAGTTAAAGCACGACAGAGGCGAGAGGAAGGATGTTGCAAGGACCGCGCAAGATAGCGAAGACAGTAGCGATCACGGCGGTCCTGGAGAGACAGGAAGCCATTGTCAACATACAAGCTAAGGATGGGAGTCGAACGAAAGGCACCAGAACTGAGGCGCAACCCAGTATGGTGCAAAGCATCAAGACGGCGAAGAGTAGGAGAAGCAGACGAGTAAGCAGGGCAACCATAATCGAGCTTAGACAGGACGAGAGAGGAATGTAAAGCAAGGAGAGTGCGCCTATCTGCCCCCCAAGAAGTATGGGACAAGACCCGAAGGAGGGTAAGGGCCTTAAAGCACTCAACACGGAGGTAAGAGATATGGGGAGACCAAGACAAACGAGTGTCAAGGAATAACCCCAAAAGCTTCGCAGAATCTTTGTATTCAAGGGGATGACCATAAAGTGACAGAGGGACGAAGAACGACCCGTTTCCGCGTAAAAGTCATGGCACAAGTCTTAGAAGTAGAGAACTTGAAGCCATGATCGGTGGCCTAAGAGGACACGGCATCAATTGCAAGTTGAAGCCGGCGCTGAAGGAGAGGCGAATCATCACCCTGACAGCAAAGTGTAAGATCATCGACATAGAGAGCGGAGAAGACACCAGAAGGAAGAGAGGAAAGAAGACCATTGAGGGCAACCAGAAAAAGAGTAGTGCTCAGAACACTACCCTGGGGCACACCTTCGTATTGCCGAAAAGAGGCAGAGAGAGTGGTACCAAGGCGCACCCGAAAGGAACGACGAGAGAGGAAGCTGCGGAGAAAGAGAGGGAGATGACCACGAAGGCCAAAAGAATGAAGTTGAGGTAGAATAAGATATCGCCAAGTGGTGTCGTAAGCCTTTTCCAGGTCAAAAAGGACGGCAACAACGGAGGTCTTCGCAGCAAAAGCAGTACGAATATAGACCTCCAAGTTCACCAGGACATCTGTCGTGCTGCGGCACTTGCGGAAACCAAATTGAGAAGGGGAGAGGAGGTGATGGTGTTCCAGGAACCACATCAGACGAACGTTAACCATACGTTCAAAGAGTTTGCAGACACAACTTGTGAGAGCAATAGGGCGAAAGTCCTTAGGGGAAGTACCCAGAGACCCCGGTTTGCGAACAGGGAGGACAACGGCATCGAGCCAGTCCTCAGGGACTGACAACGACTCCCAGGTCCGATTATACAGACTCAGTAAATACTGAGACGTGCTCGGAGGGAGATGGCGAAGCATCTCATAATGAATACCATCGAAGCCCGCCGCCGTAGAACCGCAGAGGGCCAGGGCAGAACGAAGTTCAGAGAGAGAGAAGGGATCATTATAGGGAAGCTGAAGATGAGTGCAGAAATCTAAAGGACGAGACTCAAGGACAGGTTTACGAAGAAGGAAAGATTGGGGAAGATGAAGACCAGAGCTAACAGAAGAAAAGTGGGAACCCAGTTCGGAAGCGACCTGCAACGGGTCCGCCACAAGAGTATCATGGAGGTGAAGGACCGGTGAAACATCAGGAACGAACTTACCCGCTATCTTGCGGATACGCTTCCAGATCTGGGCCAGAGGGGTTTCGGACGTAATTGTTGAGACATAAGATGCCCAACATTCACGTTTAGCCGTACGGATGGCCCTACGGGCCACCGCACTCGCTTTCCGAAAGAAAGGAAAAGAATCGGTCGCCTGCCTACGGCGGTGCCTCTTCCAGGCTGCACGCTTACAGCGGACAGCCCGAGCACAGTCCGCATTCCACCAGGGAACGCACTTCCGTGGACCCCGAGAGGAAGAGCGAGGAACAGAGCGGAGGGCAGCGTTGAAGACAGTGTCATGAAAAAGGAGGAGAGCACGAGAGAGAGGCAGAAGGGAGAGGTCAGAGAGAGCAGCACTGAGAGTAAATAGGGTCCAGTCTGCCTTAGCAAACTGCCACCTAGGGAAAGAGAGGGAAGGGCGAAAAGAGAAAAAGGAAACAAGGATGGGGAAATGATCACTTCCATGGAGGTCATCAAGAACCTGCCACGTGAAATCTAAGTAAAGAGAAGAAGAGCAGAGAGAAAGATCAAGACAAGAAAGGGTGCGAGTCCGAGAGTCCAAATGAGTGGGCTCACCAGAATTCAGAAGAGACAGGGAAGAAGAGAGGAGAAACGGCTCAAGGAGGCGACCCTGGGTATTCGTCAGAACGTCACCCCAAAAAGAATGACGACAATTGAAGTCACCCAGCAGGAGCACAGGCTCCGGCAAGGAGTCTAGGAGGTGTTTCAAATCAGGAAGAGAGAGCGGGACACTCGGGGGGAGATAAATGGAACAAACTGTGTACCATTTCCCCACAAAGATACGAGCAGCAGAACAATGGAGAGGCGAAGGAAAAAGTAAAAGAACAAAGGGAACATCAGCACGACTCAAGAGAGCAGAAGAATTAGAAACCCCAGCAACGGCTGGGGGGGGGGGGAGAGAAAGGAATAGCCACGAAAACGACCAGGACGTGCACCAAGCATCGGCTCCTGGAGACAGACACAAAGGGGCGAAAACCGCAAAATCAGAAGTTGGAGTTCGAGGAAATTGGCGTAATAACCTCGAACGTTCCAATGAAGAATGGACAACGACGAGAAGAGAAAGGACAAAAACAGAGGAACAAGGAAGAAACAAAGGCGAAAGAGCAACAGAGCACGTTAAAGAATATCAGGGTCGGGATTAGGGTCAGCAAAGTCAGGGTTAGGGGGCATGGGTAAACTGAGCAAAGACGGAGGGAAGGAAGCGGGAGAACAGATCAGAGGTGGGCGGGCGGGGTCCGGAGGAGGAGGAGGAGGAGGAGGAGGAAGAGGAGGAGACAACGGAGAGGAGCAGTCAAGGACAGCAGCAGGAAGAGGGGGAGTAGAAAGAGGGGAGCGCACCCCAGCAAGAGCAGTAACCGAAAGGGAGCAGGGGCCAAAGAAACCTCCATAGCAGGAACAGGGGGTGCAATTACTGAAACGGGAGGGGAAGGAGCAACAGAGCCAGAAGTTGAAGCTGAGGAAGAAAGCGAAGCCTTTTTACCCGCCGGGGAGGAGGAAGGAGAGGAGCCAGGCTTACGCCTCTGACTTAAAGAGACAGGTGTCCCAGCAACTAATTACCGGGCAACGGATTCTAGTGTCTCAACAGGAGAAGCTGAACGAGAGCACACACGACGGCCGTTAGGAGAGCGATGGACATCCGCCTGCACCGACAGGCGGCGGGGAGAGCCGATAGATGGAGGAAGAGGATGGGAAGGAGGATCGGAGGAGGACGAGGAAGAAGACACAGGAGACGTGACAGACCGGGTAGAAAGAAGGGGAAACCCAGACAGAGGACCAGGAGGGGGACCCCTCGGGACAGAACACAAAGGGACAGAGGAGGGGGCAGTGGGCGTATCAGGGTCCAAGGCCCGGAAACGGTTGTGAGTCTGAGGAAGGGGGGAAGGACGAGGAGAGGAAGAGCGCAACACGCGAGCATAAGAGATGTTAGTATAAGGCGGGAGCCAGCGAACCAGGCGCCTTGCCTCAGGAAAAGATAAACGCTCCCGGTGCTTCAGGTTGAGGACGGCTGCCTCAAGCTTGTAATGGACACAGGCACGAGAGAAGGTAGGATGGGCCTCACCGCAGTTGAGGCAGCGAGCTTGGGGAGAAGTGCACTCCGACTTAGAGTGACCTTCACCCCCACACAAAGGACAGAGAAACAGTCCAAGAGCAGCGAAGGGCACCATGCCCAAACCTCCAGCACTTGTTACAAAGTCGAGGAGAAGGAATATACTCCTGGACAGAGCACCTAGCACAAGCAAGAATGACCGAGGATAGAAGGGTCCTACCATCAAAGGTGATCTTCACAACGCGAAGGGGTTGACGGCGACGACCACGAGGGGGACGAGTAAACGAATCAACCTGGAGGACAGAATGGCCTTGGGCATCAAGGATATGCCGAATATCATCGTGGCAATCCTGCAGATTCCGAACACCGGTTGCAACATGGGGTGGGAGGAGAATAGTGCCAACACTGGCATTCATCTGAACGTTCTTGGAGACCCGAACAGGGATCTCGCCAAGGCAAGATAAGGCAGCCAAGCGGGAAGCTGCATCCTGAGAAGGAGCAGCAACGACACGTGTACCGAGACGAGTGGGGTTGAAAGTAACAGACGCATCCACGGAATCTACAAGATGCCGATGGAGGGAGAAATCGTCAGGAGGCGCAGAATCAAGAGGGAGGAGATCAAAGTATTTGGCCCATGAAGCAGGACCAAACAAGGCCTGATATGCATCAGCACGGGAAGGAATCGAGCGAGTGCGGCTGGGGCGCGAACGGCGCTGAGAACCCCTAGAGAGAGAGGGGTCAAAAGGCGCAGTAGTCACAACGAGAGACTTAGCCGCACCAGGGGACGAAGTGGTAACCACCGGGGGCTGGAGGCTCGACCAAACCACAGAGGAGGCAGGGGAGCTGGGGGAAGAAGTCAAGACGGTCAAAGGAGGAGCAAGGTCGGGGCCCAACGCAGCGGGAGCTACAGAGCCTGGTCTTCCAATACAGGCCGACTCGGGGGCTTGGTCGCCCACCCCACGAGCCCGAGAGGGTACAACGGAAACATTCAATGACATAGAAACGAAGAGAAAAATTCAACCACGAATGTGCCCCCATACCCACCATGGAGCCACAATTAGAGGCAGGACACCCAACAGGAAGCTATCGCCGATCATGCTGGGGCCCCCTAGGGGTGCGTCGTGAGTATACGCCCCACAAACGCCACCTTAAGAACCGTCAGTCCGTCGAGATCGGGTTCAGCGACGAAAGGGGGATTGACAATAAAAGGTTCCCCTCGCTCGAGACGTTGGGTACTACAGTTCTATGGGTGCAAGAGTATGCCTCCTCAAGCACCCGGGCATCAAAATAGAAGAAGTCCAAAGAAATAATCCAAAACAAGCAAAAGGTCGGCAGGAAACGACAAGCAGATAGGAGAAGAGGGGGGAGAAAAACGAAACATAAGGAAAAGGAAAAGTGATCCGGCACAATTAGAGAAGACAGCAGCAGGAGTGCAAGGCCAGAAAAGGACAGAGGACTGCCCCACGGAGCATCAAACTCTGGCAGCCGTCCACCAAGCCCCCTCACGACGCCAACGGGCCGGATGGGGAGGGGGTCCCACTGAAAAAAACAGTCCACCGGACACCATAAAAATCATTGGTACTATTGCGAACGTGTCAAAGAACTCAACCATAGACTCAACAGAACAAGAAAGCTATACAAAAAGCAGCCAAGTGACCGCAACAGGATCTTACTTTGTGAGGTCAAGGAACATGTGCATCGTGAGACCAGACAAATAAAAGAACAAAAGTGGCTGGAATGGTGTTCACACCTGAATGAACACACCTCTCTCGGAGAGATGTGGCAGCAAATTCATCGAGCCAAAGGGAATAAAACACCTAAAGCTCCACACCCCAAGGATCCTCAACAGGAAGCCGAAGTACTGGCAACCAGGTTTGCAGAGAGAGCAGCCAGCAATCAACTTCCACCAGATGTATTAGCAGTACAGACCAGACTAGAGGAAGAAAGGTGACACAGAATCCTTACAGCATGTGAAGAAGTCTCTGACACTAAAGCCCCCTTCACACTGGATGAGCCCAATCGGGCTAAGAAAAACTCCAAGGATACATCCCCTGGAGCCGACAAAATAACCTATAAAATGATTAGAAACCTCGGCCCAGAGGGAGACGCTGCATACCTAAGGTTAATTAATTTAGCCTGGACTTCTCAAACTAGACCTTCTGCTTGGAATAGAGCAGACATAGTGCCGATCCCAAAACCCAAAGATCCAGCTAATCCCAGGCCCATCTCTCTCCAAAGCTGTGCAGCCAAGACGGCTGACAGAATGGCACTCAACAGACTGGAGTGGAAAATGCCTAAACTGCACCAAGATATGTATGCCTATAGAAGAGGGGTTGGCACAGTGGAATGTATTACAACTCTGTTAGCCCACTTGAATGACAGACCAGGAATGTTGATATTCCTGGACCTCGAAAAAGCCTTTGAACTGGCTAGCGCCCCAGCTATTCTCTGCTGCCTCATTGACATAGAGGTCAGAGGCAACCTGCTCTCCTGGACCAAAAACTGTCTCATAAACAGAGAAGCAAGAGTAAAACTTCATGGCACAGTCTCTGAGTACAAAAGACATGAAAATGGTACACCGCAAGGAGGTATTCTCAGCCCTCTTCTCTTCAACTGTTTAATGGAAAGAATAATGAGGTTGAAACTTCCACATCACTGCAGGCTGCTAAACTACGCGGACGACTTTGTCATCATCATAAAAGGAAGGGATGCGGCGCGCCTTGCACCCAAATGCTTAGACTGCATCAGTAAAGAGGCAAAACAGATTGGGATCAATCTCAACCCCTCAAAGTCAAAGGCCATGCTCATAAAAATAGCGAAGCCCAACATCCAACTCACAGTACAGGGTCAACCAATTGAATGGGTCGACACCTATCAGTATCTAGGAATCATCCTGGACACACACATGAATTTTAATGCTAAGGTCACTTAATTGAGAGAGCGAACTGCGGCCCGGACGGCAATCCTCAGGTCGCTAACCTCCCTTTCTGGAGGAGCCAATCTGCAAGTCCTTCGCACATACTATGTACAGGCAGTCAGATCAGTGATCGATTATGCCGCACCTGCACTCACAAATCTATCACACCAACAGTGGAAAAAGCTTGAAGTTGCCCAAAACAATGCTATGAGAGCCGCACTGGGAGCCCCCATGTGGACCAGGCTTGAAACTCTTAGACTGGAGACAGGTTTGCCCTCTCTACAAGAAAGAATATCACAAAGGACAGCTACAATTGTCAGTAAGATAATTATTTCTTCTGATCCAATCCCAGTACGGCAGGCCTTGGTGGTTGGACTAGGCCAAAACAATGGAAACTCTTGGGTTGCAAGAGCAGGAAAAGTACTAAACAGACTACATTTAAAAAACATGATTCTTGATAGAGAGGGTGATCATCCACACCCAAATTACACTCCTTCCGCGCCGTGGGAAGAGCCTACTTTCAAAATAGTAATAGAAAGTCTCCCAATGAAAAAGGCTGCCTATGATCCGACAATCCTAAGGCGCATAATAGAAGAGCAAATGTATAGCATAGCAGTAGCAGGAGCCACCCACATCTTCACAGACGGATCGGTGAACACAGAATATGAGAGTGCTGGCGCTGCTCTTTGCACGGTCAGTGTACAGGCATATTGGAGACTGCGAGGACTAGTATCATCAACCCAAACTGAGCTGTTTGCCATACAACAGGCATTCGCATATGTGATTGCACAAAACACTCAAAATGCAATCATACACACAGACTCAAAAGCTGCACTTCAAATACTAGGACAAAAACAGTGGAAAGATAATGTGGAAATAATTACCACCATTTTGTATCTTGGAGCAGTCGCTAAAGGCAAAGGAATCAACATAACTTTAAACTGGATCCCATCCCATATTGGAATCCCATTAAATGAAAAAGCTGATGAAATTGCTAAATTGGCAACTCGTCATCCAGTGGTACATAAAACAATTCAACCCAGCCTAGAGAACATAAAAAACATCATCACCAAAAAACTCTCACATCTCAACAAAGCTTACCTGCACCAGAGAATAGCTGAAGGTTCGCCATATGCAACATGGTATCTTCAGGCAACCAAATTAGAAGGGTTAAATATCCCAAAAGGAATCCACAGGGAAATAGCAGTTAGGTTATATAGACTACGTCTAGGTTACAGATGCAACTGGGAGATTGGTGAAACCCGACAGAGAGAGTGCATCTTCTGCCAAACTGTCACAGAAAAGCCATTACTTCACTATCTTCTGGAATGTGAAGCAACCAATGACCTTAGAAGAGCTTTAAGAGTTCCTGAATCATGCAGTGGCCACCCTGAAGCCATCAACACAGCCACTCTCCTGGTCAACAAAGGTGTTCAGCAGCTGGACACCCTCATAAAGACTGTGAAGCAGTATCCTCCCCCGCGATAACAGCTTGATGGTTAAATGCAAACTCAGAATACTGAGAAAAAATCATTGTACCACTTACGGGCTATTCATGCCCGTGCCACCTCTTGGGTGGCTTAATCTTCATCAATCAATCTTGGGAGCTATTGCGCCTGCGCCACCTGGGGAGGAGGAAGGGAAGAGAGACGCGATAATCGCCATTGTTGAGGTGTTCTGAGGTTTGCTTATTGACATCGGTCCTAATTCGGAGCATCAGACAACCTACAGGTTCCAGACTGATTCTGCAACTTCAGTTATTTACACACACAACGTTCGGCAGGGAATAAGTATCTTTACTAAATTGTACAGGCCTTTAGAATTTATTTAGGTTGTTTCTCTGTCGTTATGATATGCGACAACATCATATCCTACGTAAGTGTACCTTTGATCCCCAAATCCATTTCTAATTTACGATTAAATAAATAATTCTAGGGTTTGAATAATTATAGGGTTTAGAGTGGAATTTACATAATATTTGCATTTCAGCTGGAGTACAAACGTATGCGAGACGATAACTTCCACGGTGATCACGTGTTCCCAGAGTAGCCTGTTGCAACAAGTTTACGTCTACAAGTTTATGAGACGCACACTTCGATTTCTACTAACAGCTAAGCTGTCTCTCGTTTTAGTAGATAAAACATTGCATTCAACTAACCATTGAATATTATACGATTTTATACATACATGCATATTATTTCTTCTTATCATTTATGAAATTTATTATACATTACATGTATTATGTAAACTAACCTTATAGAATAATCCTGAAGGATGTGGAGGGATTTGGCTTGACAGTTTACAGTATATTACCGTTCATCTATTATACATTAATAGATTTATTATATTCAATAGAATTTAATTGCATTTAATCAAAGAGATCCGTAGGTCACTGGTTCACTAATTTATTTATCTTTTTAAAGAGTGGTCCTTCGAGCATATTAGAATTATATATCAATTTATTATCATTAATCTAGAGCCAGATTTCCCCACACTACTGTCCAGACCAAGTGGTTGGTCTCTACAAATAATACAAATAATGGCCAACAGAAAACCTAACCTAACCAATGACTAAATAAGCACAGTAAGCTAATATAACAATATTAATTTATATTTGAGAAAATTCCTGTTTTGAATAAACAGCATGTTAAAATTGTTAAATGCGTCTGGCGTCGAACGATGGAAGGAATGGAATTAGTAATTCGTCTGAGGCAGGTTGAGAGGTTGCCCAACCCAGCACAGGCAGAACCTGAGAGAACCAGACTAAGGGAAGGCAACAGAGGCCATATTGCGAGAGATCTTTGAGCGCCTCTCCAGGAAATATATGATGAAACTACACATCAGAAATAATACAATAGTAAATATGATCTTTTCCTAATGAAATTTGCACAACAGGAACCGGTACAACTGGAATGCAACTAGGACCGAACGATTCGCCAAAATAGAGAACACTGGTATCAAGGTAGAATCGACGACGATGACAGCAAAGGCTGGCGCTCTGTTGGACGTCGCTACATAGGCTACGCCATAAGACGGAACCACAACTAAAGCTCATGCAACGACAACTACACACGGTCAAGCCTGGCTCCAGGCCGGGCTCGGGGAGGAGGAGAACTCTCGAAACCCTCTTCAGGTATACAACGACGAAACCAGAAACTGGTGAGGCAGGGGAAGCTGGACTAAAGACCTCTAATACATAGTTGCCTTCTGCAAAGTTGAAACAAGGTTTCTTTCTAAAAGCTTGACTTTTGTAACAGGACCACTTACTCTGGACCTTTGTTGAAAGGCGGCCCTGAACTAAAGCAGAGAGTTAGGAAAAATCAATAATGCATGGGAACAAGCTATTTCCACCTCAACGCTCCCTAAAAAATCAGACGCAAAGACAAAGGGTGATGAATCTGCCTTTCTAGCACTTACTCCTCAGTTTAGAACCAAACACTAGCAAGCATAAACCTACCTTGGCAAAATGAAAAGTTTTAATGCAAACAAACAAAACCCTTGCAAACACAAGATGGAACTAAGCAGAAGTGGCAATGGCACACCTGAAATTGAAATCTACGAATAATATAGTAACTAAGCAAGCAAACAATGTTTTATCCTTCGCAGTATAAAGAAGTAAACTAATGTTAGGACAAAGATTTGTGTGTGATTAGGTAATACCTAGGCTTCTAATAATGAGACTAGAGGGGTCACAAGAGATTAGATGCCGTTTCTCTTTTCTTCTACTTTAAGGGTGGTACATGAAATTTATACTTGTGAGCATGGCTTTTGTTTACAATAAACATGTGGACTAGAAGTGTGTTTCTTCTGCTTCAAACGTAAGTGGTGACGAGGGAAAAGCTGGGACGCATGGTTCCAGACGATTGGAGGAGCACCAAGCACAATAGTACATCATGTGGACCGGCAGGAAAACCTATAGATAACAAAACTGTGTTCACGTTGGGTGTAGCCAAGCTGCTTCGTTACAAGTCAAAATGGAATCTTTTGATGGAGCCAAGATCTCGCCTGAGCTGTCGCCGTGCATGCTGCAGACAAATTTTGAGCATCATAGGTTTCGAGAGGATGTAAACAAGAAATTGGTACTCTTATAGTCGCTGACTACAGCAGTAGTGTCTCCTGGGAAATGTGCGCCTGCTACAATTTCCACACACGAACTATAAAGACCTGATTTACTGTGCTTAAACGCCGTTATATGGTGAAACCTTCATATCATAGGAGTTTGACAGTTTTCAAGAAGAGAACTAAAGAACACCAGGAAACCTTGTGTGCGTTGGCTAACAACTGCAACTTTCGAGCATTTTGATTACTGGGTGACGGACCAGTTATTCATAACTTTTATTTTTTCCCCTAACCTCGTTGCGGAAAGTTTGCACTTGCTATCTATGTCATCACAGACAACGTCAAAATATTTTTAACCTCAAAAGAGCCTTCATGAGTTAGAAATCTAGTACCCAAGAAATTATACAGGGGCAGGTGGCTTGTAAACATTGCTGGGATAAGCACTCTATTTTAAACGGCAGATTCAAAAGGATTCTGTGCAACTATTTTAACGAGAAAGGTCACACGAAGAAAGTATGCGAGACTACTATAAAACAAATAGTAATGTTATGGAGAGGATAGGGCCTGGGAATGCAGAAAAAAAACGAAATTTTTAAGTGGTCAAGGCAGATGAGGAAGGTAAGAAGACTGAGGAAGCTGGGGGTGAGGATCACAGACTGAAAATACTTTATCTTTCACCGAATACAATGAAGTCAAAAGCGGTGAATTAATAGGAAGGTAGTTCGCTTGGAAGTAGACGCTGGTGTTGCAATGTTAATGATGTCAGGATTTGGCAGATTCCTTGCATTTAAGCGTAAAAACTTGTTTGAAGTCAGTCAGTGCCTATGGTAATGTATGGATTAGGGTCACTTTTCTTTTTTACTTGCAACAACCTGTGATTGTATCCAACAGCACCAACATCGATGGTAGTTAATTTGCAAATCACAACAACAGGCGAGAGTTTGCTCGAAGTCGACTGTAAGTTGAGAGCGAGTTATGTATTATGACACGAAATGCGCGGCTGCAAAGTTCCACTGGTGGACTCTCCAGAAATAAGGTTCTGAACAACCATCGTCTCCAACGAGCCCACAGGTACCTGCTGTCACTGGGTCGTTAGTCCCTCAACTACTCAAGCAATATAGAGGATAAACCATAGCGTTCTCAAACCAAATTTGTATCAAGTGTTCAAAGTTATGGGATCTTGATGCCCTGAACCAACAATTAATAACAAGTAGCAATACTTAATTAAGCCGAACAAAATATCGAGGCATTACTCTAAAAGCGAATGACAGACAGGTGTACAGCTAAATAAATTCATTCAATAAACTTGGTAATATACTATATGATATGATACGTTAATCTAAAGTGCCCCATTGCAACAGCTAAACAATGCTATGGGCAGCAGGATGTAGTCCCACTACTACAGTGGGCGGCTCCTGGAGTGCGATGTTCCATCCTTTTAAGGCCTCGTGCTCCTGCTGCTGTTTTAACCAATTTTGCCAGATGCCTTTTTCTCGTGTGTTTTTTTCCCCATCATCATCTTTCTAATTGTCATTTCCCGCCGACCTTTTGCCAGTCTTGATTATTCTTTCGGACTACTACTGTTTTGACGCCCGGCTGTTTGGGGAGGCGCGCACACTCACCCATAGAACTGTGGTACCCAACGTCGTGGGCGAGGGTACGCTTTCATTGTCAATCCTCCTTTCGACATTGAACCCGATCTCGACGAACTGACGGTTCTTAAGGCGGCGTTTGTGGGAAGTATACTCAGGACTCACCCCTAGGGAGGGGCCCCCGGCAAGACCGGCAACATGTCTCTTGTTGGGTGGCCTATCCTCTAATTGTGGTTCCATGGTGGGTACGGGGCACATTCGTGAAAGAAAGTATTACTTCTCGTTTTCATGACGCTGAACACTGTTCCTCTTATGACTTCTTAGGCTCGTGGGGTGGGCTACCAAGCCCCACAAGTCGGGCTGTGTTGGAAGACCGGGCTCTGTAGCCCCAGCTACATTGGGTCCAGACCTAGCTCCTCCTTTGACCCTCCTGACTACTACCCTCGGCTCCCCCTTCCTCTGTGGTTGGGCCAAGCCCCAAGCCCACAGCGGTGACCACCTCGTCCCCTGTCACAGCTCAATCTCTCATTGTGACTACTGCCCCTTTTAACTCCCTTCCTACCCCCCCCCCCCTCCCTCTCCTTCGCAATCTATCTCCCCCCCCCTCCCTCCGTCTCCCCCTCCCTCCTCTCCTCCTCCTCCTCCTCTTGTTTCCCCTCCTCTCCTCCTCTTCCCCCCCTCTCCTCCTCTTCCCCCCTCTCCTCTTCTTCCCCCCATCTCCTCCTCTTCCTCCTCTTCCCCCTCTCCTCCACCTCTTCCACCCTACTACTACTACTACTACTACTATTCCCCCTCTACTACTACTACTACTACCCCTCCCCCCCTCTCCTCCTCCTTTCCTACCCGCTCCTCTTCCCCCCTCTCTTTTCCCCCTCTCCTCCTCCTCTTCTTTCCCCCCTCTCCTCCTCCTCCCCTTCTCCTCCTCCCCCTCTTCTCCTCCTCCCCCCTCTCCTCCTCCTTCCCCCCTCTCCTCCTTATCCCCCTTCTCCTCCTCCCCCCTCTCCTCCTCCTCCCCCTTCTCCTCCTCTTTCCCCCCCCCCCCTCTTCTTCTCCTCCAGTACTTAGTTTTCTCTTAAACTGGTTGAGAGGGGTACAGCCTTTGACATGCTTGGGAAGATCATTACACACTCTTGGTAGATCATTACACATTCTGGTAGATTTGGAGAACATTTCTAGTTAAGTCGCACCCTTGGAATATCAAATTGATATTTGTTTCTAGTGTGATGCCCATGGGTTCTTTTACAACATTAGGAAGCGTTTAAGGCCAGGATTGGCATTACAGTTCAGAGTTAATATATATATATATATCCTGGTATGCACCCAACCTCCGAGGAGCTGGACGTGGTCTTCGAACGCTGATTGTTTAATTGTTATATATTTGTGTGTGTGTGTGTGTATGTGTTCTCTGTAAACTGTAGCATTGCAATAAAATAAAACAAAACATACAAAAAAATAATAGGGGTGGTAGGAGAGGAAAAGAATAAAGTATTCAGTGAGAATCCACAAGATCTTCTCTGAATGCTCTATGTTTTCTTCTTCGAGGATGTAGGTCCCTGCAATTGCACCAGAGGTGGTACCCCATATATATATATATATTTGTTGTACCTAGTAGCCAGAACGCAGTTCTTTGCCTATTATGCAAGACCCGATTTGAATAATAAGCCAAGTTTTCCTGAATTTCAATTTTTTTCTAATTTTTTCAGTATGAAATGATAAAGCTATTCATTTCATTAGGTATGAGCTATTTTTTATAAATTTGAGTTAAAACTAACGTAGATGTATGTATATGTATGTATGGGTTCTGTTCTGGGCGGGAGAGGGGAAGGGCCACGCTATGCGAGCTCCGCGGAAAACAATATATATCTAGGGATATTTCAGTGATACAGGAACTAAACACAGTCAGATAACTTTTAAAGTGTGTCTCATCATATTAACCAATATATCATAGTGATTACCATCCGACCGTTTGTGTTCAAGGAAAAATAAGTGAAATTCGTGTGTAGTCAACGCCTGCCCTCGTGGTGCCAGGAGGCCTTAGGCAATAGTTGCCAAGTCGTCAATAAATCACATCTCTCGCTATTGAAACATCAAGTAATCAGTGCCCATAGTGCTAAGCTCTCTATGCAAAACCTGTGTCTATTATAACAAAAATTAAGATAACATATTTTAATATCAAGTGAACAAATTATACACAAAATAAGTCCATCGTGTGTATGTAAACAAGGGCCATTTGGAGGTAGGCCCACCCCAGTACCCTCTGTGTGTGTATTCTTTCAAATAGTGTAACGTACTCAGGTAACTAGTGCCCAGACACAGAAATTAGACGCCTACGCTGTAAGATAACTAGTGGGAAAATGCAAGTAATGTAATCTAACAAGTGAACAAAACAAATTAAGAGTGCGACACATGGTAGCAACACTGGCCGTCCATACTGCCCCTCCAGGCCTGTCTCAAGTTGGTAAACACCCACGGTCAACACCCACGTCCAGCACCCGTGGCCAGCACCCACGGTCAACACCCCACCCCACCAGTCAACACCCCACCTTGTAAGACCTGGTAAGACCATCACCACTGAACAGAAGTGTTCAAAAAATGGCTTTGATAAAAACGTGCATAGAATGCAACATGAAGGTAGATTACCAACAGAGCATTCAATGCCAACTCTGTTCAGCAGCCATACACAAAAAATGTGCCAACATGACTAAGAATTCAAGGAAAAATGGTCCCAGTGACCACTCTGTGTACTGGCTCTGCAAAAAGGATGATGTAACTTTTATGAAGATGATGGAAATCCTGGATAAAACTCCCGCCGAAAACAGAGAATTACTAATTAATGCCTGCATAGCAATTTCTAATGTCTTCAAACAAACTGTATATGACACCAAGGTACAACCAGATGTGGCACAAAGCTCGGTGGCAGCGGCGCCTGAGCAGGGCGCAGAGTCGCGGATGCCTGAGCAGGGCGCGGAGTCGGGGATGCCTGAGCAGGGTGCGGAGTAGGGGACGCCTGAGCAGGGCGCGGAGTCGAGGACACCTGAGCAGGGCGCGGAGTCGGGGACGCCTGAGCAGGGCGCAGAGTCGGGGACGCCTGAGCATGGCGCGGAGTCGGGGACCCCTGAGCGGAGCGCGTAGTCGGGGATGTGGGAAAAACCTGCTGGGATTGATATAAGAGGAGACTACCAGGGACTTGTACTGAACTAAATTAAAAAATTACTGTCTGCAAATTAATTCAACTAAAATTTCTAGCTAGGGTTGTAAATCCTAGCTCCTCTTTTCCTAATGACAGATTGTGGGCTGTAAGGGACAGGTGGGGTGAATGACTTAGTTGATAGAAGTTCCAGTCCACTTGTAGACAGGGATCTCACATCAGCTTGTATTTTATACAAGGATAAGATTTATTAAATTCAGTTATATGACTGAACACTGGCTCTGTTTAAATCAGGGATTTAAACATACATAGTCTAACCTAGCACCATAACTATTAATAGCCAATATGTACTTATACTATAAACAACAAATTAAATTGTAAAAGTATAATAAATGACTTTAAATGTAGTCTAAATACTGTTAACTAAGTACTAGAAATCATTCAATTAAATGAACTTATATGATAACTTAAAAAATAACAAAGCAAACAATTGATAACTTAATTTATATATTTAAGTATATATGCAATGTATTTATATTCAATTTGTGATTAGGTACAGTCAGCTTGACTGAATCTCTTCCAAAACAATGGACACTTATGAGGTTATTTACTTATTGCGGCTGAATTCTTTTCTGACACAATGACACTCATGAAGTCCAGTGCTGGATAAGATTCACAGCTACACTACAATTTTAATAAACTTACTGAAAAATGAGGCGTTGCCTCGCTTTATTACCGACAGACAGATTTATAGAATATTAAAGTTATACAAGCATACAATTGGCCAATTAATACGCTACTGTAATAACCTTCAATATACTTATCTGAAGCCGGGTGCCTGTCTGACAGGTTTGCCAGACTGATTAACTCTCTTGTCGCGAGTTTAGGCACATTATTTTCTTTCACAGCGTTGCTGTATGATGTACTAGTAGCTTTGCTACTTTATTTTACTTTAACTGCGTTGCAGAAGAATGATAGTTGATGGTGAAGGTGGAGCCAAGTCACTGTGTTCTCCGCTCTACACTTATAGATATAAATGTTCTAGGGATTTTCCTTGTAAATATTGTCCAGGTACTCCCCCAGTTCTAGAGAGTATTCACTGGTGATAAAGATAACTAGATAAGGTGTCCTAAGCCAAATGTTCTCTAAGGATCCGTCACTTGTTCACTGAGTTGTAAACAAACGTGAAGTGCCCCGGGGTCTGTTGGTGGGCGCTTCTCTCCCAGCCATCGCCCCTCCATGCTCCCTGAGCATGGTAGCCTTCAATGAATATTGATTGATTATTTTTACAGTCTAGACTTATGATTGAGATAAGATGTGATTACAATATAATTAGATATAGGATATAAAGATTATTAGTAGTACTTGATAGTATCACTGATTCTTATTAAGGATTCGATTTTATCCCTACCGGATATTGAATCAATGTTCCAATAGTTTTTTAATTAACAAATCCTTCTAGAAGCTTCTGGATCCTTGAGAGATCATGCACAAAGTCACGTTGGCATCAATAGGGCCCTGTAGCGTACATGATCATAGTGACATTGTCATCTAGGATCAAGCTATATAATGAATCTATAATGATTCTAATATGATTTTGATACGATTTAGATATGATTTTGATATGATATAGAAATGATATAGAAATTATACATTTCTTAGATGATTATTAGATATGGTGGGTAAAAATTTCCCACATCTTCCAGAGGGAGAGAACTGGCACAGAGTCCAATACTAAGGACAATAGTAACCATATGTATTTATTTACTCTCCATTGGATTGATAATACAAGTGCAAATTTTGCTTGCACTTTTGTGCTGCTGTCCGTTGTGGACGATTGTGTCTGTGGGTCTTGTGGAGTTAGAGTGTCTTGAGGTCTCTCAGGATCTAACTGCAGCTGGCTCACTGATTCCATGTAGATGAGTTTGTCCAATGTCTTCAGGGAAGTTGTTCCTTTAGACAGGATTTTGACTATTCTCAAAATCCCCTGACTATCTGGATGGACTGAGACAACTTTACCTAATGGCCAGTCAGCCCTAGGGCCATCACTGTCTACCAAGACAATATCGCCAGGTTGGAGATTAAATATATTATGTGGGACATTGGCCCCATAGTGATGTTCTCGTAGAGATGTAAGATATTCTTTTGTCCAAACATCATTCCATTTTTGGATTATGCTGGACAGATGCTTATACCCCTGAACCAACTCGCTCTGACCCACATATGAGGGATCTCTGATCTCCTCATCCACTAGAGATGGTACTGGAGTCAGAAGTCTTCCATACATTAGGTGGGCAGGACTTAATGGCTAATGTTGAGTAGGATCCTCAGACAAGTAAGTCAACGGCCGGTTATTCACCCTTGATTCTATTTCCGTGATTACTGTCTGGAGTTCTTGAAGATTGATTTTCTGACGGTGTAGAGATTTTCTCAAGGATCTTTTTACAGTTCCTATTAACCGTTCATAAAATCCTCCGTGCCATGGGGCTCTCGGAGGGATAAATTTCCATCTGCAATGACGCTGTTCCAGTGTGGAAGTAACTGCAGGATGGGAACAGATTTCCCGTAGACATGCTTCTCCAGCTACCAAGTTTGCTCCGTTATCTGAAATCATCAGCTTAGGGCATGATCGGCGTGCTGCGAATCTGCGGAAAGCTTGAATAAATGATTGAGCAGTCATATCGGGTGTTACCTCTAGATGTACTGCTCTGGTGGTAGCACAGGTGAACAGACAGATGTATGCCTTGATAGGTTGCTTATCTGCAGTCCCTGTTAGATATATTGCTCCTGTATAATCTACTGTCGTTTCGAAAGGGTGTAGATGGACCACTCGTTCCTTTGGTAGGGGTGGTGGCCCTGGATAAGAGCAAGTTCTTGCATCGTACCTTCGGCATATCATGCAATTCTGCAAGATTGATTTGACTGACTGTCTTCCCTGAGGAATCCAGTACTGCTGTCTGATTTGTGTGAGTGTGTCTAACACTCCTCCATGTTTGATGATTTGTTGATGTGTATGCAACACAATCAACCTTGTGATCCAATGATTTTTTGGTAAAAGCCATGGATGCACGGTATCTAGATTGATATCTGCGTGTTTAAGTCTCCCTCCACAACGCAGAATGTTGTGATTTTCTTGGTCTATCCACAGACCGAGATTGTGTTTTAACTTATGCGGAAGATTTTCATAGTTATTCCCATAAGTTTCTCTCTGGGCTTGTCTTACCCAATAGATAAGTGCATCTGGAAAAGTGTATTTTATACCATTTTTCCTGAGATAATGAAACACGTTCTGTGTTACATTGATTAATTTGATGAGCGAGGAGTAACGAGTACAATCCAAGACTGATATTTGAGCTTGCTGCCTGGTGGTAGTTATGGTTTGTGTCGTAATGACGTGTGGCTTTTGTTCAGGCCAACTACCATTCACTAACCATCGAGGCCCATGAAACCAAATATCTGCCTTTGCAAACTGTTTAAATGTCATACCTCTTGATAAGAGATCAGCTGGATTATCCTTTGTTGGTACATGCAACAATTGAAAGCCTGCGGAAATTTCTTTAATTTCCAAGACGCGATTTTTTACATATGGAGTTGGACAGTTGTCGTTTCGTACCCATTGTAATACAGCTTCATTGTCAGACCATATAATGACATCTTTGATGTTCTTGGTTGACAAGACTTGTTTGATATGCACTGCTAAGCGTATGCCAGTTAGCAGTGCTGTTAGTTCCATCTGAGGCAAAGTCCTCTTTTTTAATGGAGTGACTCTGGCCTTAGAGGTGATAAGATATGATTGATTAGAAGTCACTAAGTAAGCACAAGCTCCAAAAGCTTTGGCTGACGAGTCTGCGAATACATGTAGTGATACTTCTTCATTTTCCTCGACTATGTGTCTCGGAAAGATTATCTTTTCAACTAAAGTTTGTTCTTGAGCCACTTCCATGCAAGCTTTTTGTAACTGGATTGGTAGTGGATCATCCCAACCAACCTTAGTCTTCCAGGCTTCTTGTACCAATAAACGCCACTTGATAGTCAAAGGATTTAGTAGACCAAGTGGGTCGAATACTTTGCTAACTTGTGAAAGCAAATCCCTTTTTGTAGCAATGCAATAATTTACTGGCACAGCTCTGATCGAGATCGTTTCCGAGATTAAATCCCACTCCATACCTAGCACCTTTTGTGATTCTGGTACGTGATATTCAGGGTAATCTCTTGCTATTTGATTATTCAATGTTGCATTATTAGAGGCCCAAGATTGTAGTGGCATGTTGGTACCTTGTAGCTCCTTGTTGGCCTCTTGATATAATTGTAACAGTTCAGTAGTACTGTTAACTGTCCCTTGAAAATTATCTACATATAGATTTTGACTGATTTCAGTCTTACAGGGACTTGATGATTTCTTCAGATGAGTATCTAGAGTTGCTTGCAACAGAAATGGACTACTTGTCGCGCCAAAAAGAACTGATGAGAATCTGAAAGTCACTATAGGACTATTGATATCTTCTGGGTTCTCTACCCATAGAAACTTAGTGAAGTCTCTATCTTCTTCCTGCAAGCCGACTCTTAGAAAGGCCTTACTTATATCTGCTGAATACGCATATTTGTTAAGTCAAAACTTCAACAGTATGTCATGCAATTTCTGAGTTAGACTTGGACCTGTTTGTAAACAATCATTTAGACTGGTTCCTTGGGGTCCAGATTTAGAGCTACAATTAAAAACTATCCGTAAAGGAGTCGTTTTTTATTCTTTCATTACAGCCATGTAAGGCAAAAAATGGCCTGTTTGCTTATTGTCGTGTTTCACAACTTTGATGAAATTATTCTTTAATTGTTGAGCAATAATCTCATGATAGAGTTTTAAATGCTCAGGCCTTTTTCTTAGCTTTGTTAATTGAGATTTAAATTGACTGTAAGCCATGTGATAATTGGTAGGTAAGGTTTTATGGTTGATTTTCCATGGTAGCCTTACCCAGTACTGTCCATCATGGTACTGTACAGTTTCTAAGTATTGATTGTATGCACAGACATCATCAGGACTTGGTTGTTCAGGAATTATTCCTATGGCATCAAGTTCCCACAATTGATGTACAGATTCCAATCCATCATCAATCATGTGGGGGATTTTAAGTGGTGACTGTTTTTTGCCTAGTCATGCCACTATTACAGTTTCTGTATGATGTGATTTTTCAGGAGTTGAAGGTTCAAGATCTAGTATAGGTCCTGTCATCAATATGCCTCCTGCTGATTTGAGTATATTCATACCCATAGATTCTTCTGATCCCAGAATAAATCGATGATAGTAGTCAGCTCCAATCAGGATTCCGATATCCCCTATGTAGTCAGAATCAATCAGAGGATCTGCTAATTGTATTCCTTTTTCTTTTAGGAATTTAATTGTGGCGGCCAGACCAGTCACTTCCATTTCAGTAGGAATTTTATCAACTACTATGGCTTCTACTGTCCTTTGGGATGTACCTAGACAGACATTGAGTTTTACTACTGGAAAGGTTCTACGACCAGAATTAGTAAAAAACCCTGATATGGAGGTAGATACTTGCTTTGAAGATTTAAGTTGTAAATCTTCTGCCATCTTTTTGCTGATAAAGGTTTTCTGTGACCCTTGATCAAAAAAGCCTCTAGTTGGAATACAAATTCCTTGATTGCATAGTTCTAGCTGTGCAGTAGGCAATATGGCTGTTGTAACGATTTCTGTATCCGAGTCGTTGACATTACTCATTACTGTACAAAATTGTACGGTTGTGGTGGTATTATCGTCTTTGGGCTTTGCCTGAGATGCAGGTTGATTATTGGAAGTCTGTGATCTGGATTGAGTGTTAATATCACCACAGAGTGCTGTGTGATGTACACTTTTATGACAATATTGGCAGTTCTGCAATTGAGTGTTACACTCACTTGTATCGTGCTTCCGTAGACAACGGATGCACCTGTTCAGAGATTTCAGTCGATCGATTCGACTGGCACGGCCTTCATAAACTGTGCATTGATAAATGCTATGTGCTTCTTGACAGAATAAACATTTTGGGGCACTTGTAGCTCCTTTTGTCTTATCTGTCTTAGGAGCTTGGTTTCCTACAGTTCTGTTAACTGTGGGGGATATAGCATAAGAGCCAACATTATTCTGTTTCCACTTTGCAGAAGAGGAGTTTTGTTGCCTTGATTTTTGACTGCCATTTTGGACATTTTTGTTTTTGTCCGTGGATTCACCTTTGGGGATTTTTTCTTGAGATCTAAGTTTTCCTCGGCTTCGTAATCTTTGTACGTAAGCTCGAAGTCCATCAAAGATTTGGCTTTGTGATAAGATGTTGGTGTTATAATGAGTGCATAGGCTGTCTATGACCTCATTAGGAAGTTTCCTTTGAATGATTAACTTTGTAAGCCACTCTGCATTTCCTACAGGTACTTTTGTACTGAGGGCTTTGATGATTGATTCTATAGACAATCGAAATGATTGTAGTGACTCATAACTTTTATTTGGAGAGGGTAAATCCAATAATTTGTATGAGAGACGTGCAATTGCAGTCTCCTTATCACTGTAGTTATCTTGTAACAACTGTAAGGCATGGTCGTAATCATCATCTGTTAATGACAAATTAGCAATGACCTGCCTTGCCTCTCCCCGTAACTGGCCTTGCAAATATTGAAACTTTGTTGCCTTTTTGAGAGAGGTCTTGGAGTTTATTATAGAATCAAAGGCTCTCCAGAAGGTATCCCAATCGTCTTCATCCTTGCCCTCAAAATATGGTAAATGTACCTTTGGGAGCTCTTCGGCTATATGTGTGATAGTTGCATTGCTCTGTTGAGTGGATGAGCTCACATTGGATTGGGTTCCTGCTTGAGATATTTGTTTGATTAAAGGATCAAATTGATCTTGGATTTTATCTTCATACATTGTCATTTCAACGACGATTTCCTGAAGTTTCCTTCGGGTTAAATCTGCATTAGCCATTTCTGTTAGATAAATCTCTGCATGGGGGCCTCGTAGCCTGGTGGATAGCGCGCAGGACTCGTAATTCTGTGGCGCGGGTTCGATTCCCGCACGAGGCAGAAACAAATGGGCAAAAGTTTCTTTCACCCTGAACGCCCCTGTTACCTAGCAGTAAATAGGTACCTGGGAGTTAGTCAGCTGTCACGGGCTGCTTCCTGGGGGTGGAGGCCTGGTCGAGGACCGGGCCGTGGGGACACTAAAGCCCCGAAAGCATCTCAGGATACATCTCAAGAAGATGGCGTTTGATTTGTTCATACTTATCCACAGCTGCTTTTACTCTGTTATTCAGAATTATTAAATCAGGAGATGGTTGTCTAGCCAACTTTTGACATTTGTCAATCAGTTGAGTTAGGTGATTTTGCAGACCATTAAGTGTCCTCCTATTTCCTGTTTCAGCTGCTGGTGGAATACTGTTAGCCATTTTGACCTTTTCCGAGTTTCGGAGATTCCGAGATTTTTTCTTTTTTCTGATAAATATGTATGATGTTAATGTATTTTAATAAATGAGCTTTCCTGTCTACTTAGGTAATGATTCCAAAGATCGTCCTTCATTTCTTCCCTGGAATCTGGTTGTAGCAGGTGCTCAATTATCAAAAGTACTGTAATAATTTGATTTGTAACCTGAATGCACCAAGTTGGTAAATCCTGTAATAATTTTTAAAAAATAGTAAATGACACTATTTTTGCAAAGTTATTACAAGATCTGTTACCCTAATAGTTGCTTGATAAAAAAACAGTAGAATGTCTAATGGTTTTACCTGTAATAGGGTTTGTACAGTTGATTATGGCTAGATTGTAATGAAATGCTCTTACAGTGATGATAACACTTTTTTAAAGAATATTATGTAATGAGCAGCTCTGAAAATCAGTAGATTAGAGATAATGCTAGATAATACACTTAAATATGTATGTAATGTTACCAGAAGTGAGGTAGGTAATGGTATGATTAAGATGCAGTTGTGTCTGTGACACTGATACTTAAGTACTTTGGTTTCTTAACACTGAACAGTATCAGTATGCTATGAATGCTTACTAGTTAATGGATATGGTGGCTTAGGCCACTGCAAACTATTTGTTTACTTAGATATATAACTATGATAAATATTGGCTGATAGCTAGGTTAGGCTAGAATATGTAAGAATTATTCCAATGCAAAATCAAGAAGTTTCTTATGTATATGGCATTGAAATATTCGGTAAACGATTGATCATAAATATCTAGGTACGAAGGACCATTAATGTGGGAAAAACCTGCTAGGATTGATATAAGAGGAGACTACCAGGGACTTGTACTGAACTAAATTAAAAAATTACTGTCTGCAAATTAATTCAACTAAAATCTCTAACTAGGGTTGCAAATCCTAGCTCCTCATTTCCTAATGACAGATTGTGGGCTCTAAGGGACAGGTGGGGTGAATGACTTAGTTGATAGAAGTTCCAGTCCACCTGTAGACAGGGATCTCACATCAGCTTGTATTTTATACAAGGATAAGAATTAATAAAATTCAGTTATATGACTGAACACTGGCTCTGTTTAAATCAGAGATTTAAACATACTGTCAGGGGACATATTTTCCCTGCTCTCTCGTGCACTGAATTAAGTACGAAATTGCACAGTGCGCCAGTGATGTGCACCGTGATTCAATTTTCTGAATATAACTTTTCCACAGTCGTGTTGGGTGTCGTTGGACAGCCCATGACATTTGCTAGCCATTGATGTCATTCTGATCGCTGTATCATGTCTGTGAAGGAAATTACAGGAGGGAGTTGATTTCAGGGAAATTTTTGTACAAGTCAAGTGTAGAGAGGGAGGTATGGGGGGTTAACCGCCGTAGACCACCCCCCCCTATCACGTGTCCACCTCGTGTGAGAAGGGGTAGCGTCATGGGGCAGGTGCGGCATTGGCTAAGGCTCTGGGGCCTCAGAAATGCTGAACCGTTATTGGCCAAGACGCTGAGGGGTACCGCATGGTACCCCAGGCATAGAGTTGGCGCGAAAAGATATTCTTACCTAGGACGTTGCTTGGGGTGGACGACATTTCCCGTGCTAGGCCAAGCATCGGGAAATACCGCCTGCAACGTTTCTCAAGTCACCCCATTCATCTTTCTATCTTTCCGTGTGCCGTGCGTAAGAATCCGGTAATCGGAAAGGGGCTTGTATCGAACCGTGTGAACTTGTCATCTAGCCGCATAATTGTGGGACGCCATCTTAGAGGAACTGGACTGAGTGAGGCGTTAATTATCAGGCAACAAAAGTTACATCCGGTGTCTATCGTATCTGTGCTTGAAGATACTGCTGGGAGACGTGCTAGAAAAGGTTTCAGTGTTATGAGAGAAACCTTAAAAGTTCTAATTCTGAGGAACAGTGAAGGACTCCGTCTCGGGTCTCGTGTACCGTGTAACACCGTGTACCGTCGTATCCTGGGGTACCGTGTCAAGTGGAAGGGGCGTGGTACCACATCCCTGCTGTTGTGCGCTAACCTTGGCCTGCCTGTGCCGGTGTGTCTGCGCCATCCTGGTCTCTGTGTGTGCAAAGCTAACCCCGTGGTCTAGAACCCTGAGCTCCACCTGACCACGTGTAGGAAGTGAGGACGCCTACGTCATCATCCAGCAGCAGTAGTGGGAGTGTGATTGATGTGTATGTGTGAGTGAAAGAAGGTTGCGGGCCCGCAGGTTTGATGTAAGTACATTGTTTCGGTTTGGGTAATAAAACTCTGAAGCTGGGTTCGCCCCCAGTGTTCCGTCTGTCCTTTGTCCCTGTGACCACCTGGGGAGGTGAATGGGAATTGGAGACGTGTGAGTCTACCCTGTTGCCGTAATCAAGTTGAGGATTGGGCCCAACTGTGATTTATGACGTGTGTGAAGACACCTAGTGACACATTCAGAGGTAGAGTAAAGTGAGTTATTTGCTTCTATTTTTCTATGTGCCGTGTATGTATTCGCTGTAATTTGATTCCCTTTTTCAGCAGTGAAAAGTGGTAACAGGGAGATTTCCCTTGGTTATATATTTTACTGTTGTGTTGTGGTAAAGTGTGAATTATTGGTGGATAATTTACTGGGGGAAGTCATTTACAAGTTTTGCCGTGAGTGGCAAGGTTGTACTGTGTTATACTGTGTTGTACCGTGTGTAAACCGTAGACAAGTTGGACCTTGGTGGAAGGCGTTGTGTACTGTGAAGGATTCCGTGAGAATTAAAGTCAGTTAACGTCACCGGGGGTCACGATTTACTTAACGAGGTCACTTGTTCGTTGAACATTGTTGTGATTAACGTAGAGTCGTGTAAAGGCAACAGTCACAGTAAAGTTCACGCAGTGGAGGAATTGTCAAGTGAAGACTAACGTAGTGTTAACGATTTAACGAGCTGTCGTTAATTTTTTTTTTTTTTTTTTTTTTTTTTTTTTTTTGAGATATACACAAGAGTTGTTACATTCTTGTACAGCCACTAGTACGCGTAGCGTTTCGGGCAGGTCCCTGGAATACGATCCCCGCCGCGAAGAATCGTTTTTTCATCCAAGTACACATTTTACTGTTGCGTTAAACAGAGGCTACAGTTAAGGAATTGCGCCCAGTAAATCCTCCCCGGCCAGGATACGAACCCATGACATAGCGCTCGCGGAACGCCAGGCGAGTGTCTTACCACTACACCACGGAGACTGCAAGATTAAGACGGAGATTAAGCTGTAATTGAGTGATTAACGTAAGGGGTTAACGGTCTGTTATGATTGGAGTCAATTGCACTGTAATTAAGCTGTTGTAATTCGTTGGACTGATCAGCTCTGTCTGCGGACAGAGTGATTAAGCACTCGTAGCTAATTAAAGAGAATTAGTAACCGCCACTTAGTGAATTCACCAGGTGTTGATGTTGTTGTTTACACGGAGTGTTGTAACCTTGTGTGTGGTACAGTAGTCTACCCTCGTTAAGGTAATCTTGTTATAAGACCGGAAGTGAACTGTCAGTTGAGAGACAGTAGGCTTTATCAATACTCGACTGAATTAATAGGCTTTTGTATTCAGTAATTAATTGGGAATTACTCACTGAATGCTTGACTTTCAAGTTGATGTAATTAATTGATGTATGAGTTATTGCTGCCATTTAAGTGTCGTAGAGACACGGGTGTGTTAACGTAATTGTTTAAATTCAATTAGAGTAACTTTGTTTTGATTGTCCTGAAAGACAAGTGTTAACGTCAGATTTTTTATAAGGGGTTATCATTCTTGGATTAACCGCCTTGTAACTTGGTACCTCGTTGAGGGCAGCGAGCGCCAGTCAAGTCTTTGTGATTATAGTATTGGTCACCGTGAAGCCGTGACAATATTGATTGCAAGCTTGCGTCACCAGTGGGCACCCTTTTGTTCAGTTAGTGTCATTGTTCAGTCAGCGACGATGGGATAAGGATACCGTGGGTCCATCAGGCTGTTGATTAGCTGTTCTTTAATGTGCCACTGGAGTGACAGTAAAGTAACCTAATTCACTGTGTAGTAGTTTTAGTCTTGTTTTTGTGAATAAATTGTTTTCTTATAGAAAACGGTCGTTTACATCAAACCTTCCAATATTACTGCCCCACATTTTATGTTCTGCAACGCTTTGCCTGCTTATGTTCATATTAAGTCTGTATCTAAAGCTCGAGTCCATTGCACAGCACCACACTTCTATAAATAAGAGGTGAGAATCCGTCGGCTACCCTTTATTAGTTTGTTAACTAGGAGGAGCCAGCGACCTAAGTGACAGGTGTTACCCGAGTGGTTTCGCCTGGCGGTTTGCTCCCGCGGTCCTATGATCTTAGGCTTTAACATTAAATATCTGCCACTGGCAGCTCTTGCTGTTTAAGGTCTGCCTCTCTTGCGAGGTAGTTGCGATTAACGTAACATCAATAGGACTTAATTCTTTTGATAACCTGTCAAAGAAAAAAAGTCTCACACATACATAGTCTAACCTAGCACCATAACTATTAACAGCCAATATGTACTTATACTATAAACAACAAATTAAATTGTAAAAGTATAATAAATGACTTTAAATGTAGTCTAAATACTGTTAACCAAGTACTAGAAATCATTCAATTAAATGAACTTGTATGATAACTTAAAAAATAACAAAGCAAACAATTGATAACTTAATTTATATATTCAAGTATATATGCAATGTATTTATATTCAATTTGTGATTAGGTACAGTCAGCTTGACTGAATCTCTTCTAACACAATGGACACTTATGAGGTTCTTTACTTATTGCGGCTGAATTCTTTTCTGACACAATGGACACTCATGAAGTCCAGTGTTGGATAAGATTCACAGCTACACTACAATTTTAATAAACTTACTGAAAAATGAGGCGTTGCCTCGCTTTATTACCGACAGACAGATTTATAGAATATTAAAGTTATACAAGCATACAATTGGCCAATTAATACGCTACTGTAATAACCTTCAATATACTTATCTGAAGCCGGGTGCCTGTCTGACAGGTTTGCCAGACTGATTAACTCTCTTGTCGCGAGTTTAGGCACATTATTTTCTTTCACAGCGTTGCTGTATGATGTACTAATAGCTTTGCTACTTTATTTTACTTTAACTGCATTGCAGAAGAATGATAGTTGATGGTGAAGGTGGAGCCAAGTCACTGTGTGCTCCGCTCTACACTTATAGATATAAATGTTCTAGGGATTTTCCTTGTAAATATTGTCCAGGTACTCCCCCAGTTCTAGAGAGTATTCACTGGTGATAAAGATAACTAGATAAGGTGTCCTAAGCCAAATGTTCGCTAAGGATCCATCACTTGTTCACTGAGTTGTAAACAAACGTGAAGTGCCCAGGGGTCTGTTGGTGGGCGCTTCTCTCCCAGCCATCGCCCCTCCATGCTCCCTGAGCATGGTAGCCTTCTATGAATATTGATTGATTATTTTTACAGTCTAGACTTATGATTGAGATAAGATGTGATTGTAATATAATTAGATATAGGATATAAAGATTATTAGTAGTACTTGATAGTACCACTGATTCTTATTAAGGATTCGATTTTATCTCTACCGGATATTGAATCAATGTTCCAATAGTTTTTTAATTAACAAATCCTTCCAGAAGCTTCTGGATCCTTGAGAGATCATGCACAAAGTCACGTAGGCATCAATAGGGCCCTGTAGCGTACGTGATCATAGTGACATTGTCATCTAGGATCAAGCTATATAATGAATCTATAATGATTCTAATATGATTTTGATACGATTTAGATATGATTTTGATATGATATAGAAATGATATAGAAATTATACATTTCTTAGATGATTATTAGATGTGGTGGGTAAAAATTTCCCACAGGGGACCCCTGAGCAGAGCGCGGTGTCAACGGCGCCGGAGCAGAGGACGGTCTCACAGGCCCCGGAGCAGAGCACAGTGTCGGGGATGCCGCAGCAGAGTGCGGTCCCTGGCAAAGGGAAACAAACAAAACAAGGCCCCAAAATCTGTTGGTATTACAAATGGGCTACCTGTAAGCATGGGGAATCAGGAAGAACAAATAGAACATGTAAATACGATCACTCTAGAAAGTGCAGAAACCTCCAAAATACAGGTAAATGTACCAAAAGCTGTGAATTCTTTCACCCAGAAATTTGCAAGAACTCTTTGGACAGGAAAGAGTGCTTCAATGCTGAATGTCCAGCTTTTCATATAAGAGGTACCAGGCGAATAAAACCGACAGACTACCACTATGAAAACAACTACTACTCCTTCGACCGGGATAATTTTTTAGCAAGAGGAGGAGGAGAAGAATGGCTAAAAATGACCAGACTCTACCACCAACTCGGTCAAATGCTAGAGAGGACGCAAACACAGTGGCCTCCTTACCAGAGCTTCAGATACCAAGTAAAGCATCCAGCACTTCCACTAACACGATAACATCATTTATATTTGCCAACATCCAGGGTATAAAAACACGCAAATCCAACAAAGTTCACTTTATTGATGGTCTCCTTCATGAGGCAAATGCAGTGTTTGCAGCCCTTACGGAAACTCACACAAAGGACTACCTTGATGGTGAAATATGGATCTCAGAGTACAATCTTTTCAGATGTGATAGGAAACACCGGCTTCAGGGTAGGGTCAGCCTCTACATCAAAGACACACTCATCTGTACTGAGCTGCTAAACACCTCAAATGATATGGTGGAAGTGCTGATAGTCAAAATAGAGATCCTAAATGTAGTTGTTGTCCTTATATATAAGTCACCGGAGGCAAACCCTCAGCAGTTTAAAGACCAACTAATGAAAATAGAACACTGCTTGGAAAACCTCACAAATCCAGCTCCAAACATCATCCTGCTTGGGGACTTCAACCTACGGCACCTGAAATGGAAGCACCTGGCTAATTCAGTAATATCAGAAAGAATACCAGGAAGTAGCCTAAATGAACAGGCACATGCAAATGACATGCTACGGATGTGCGATAGGTTTGCCTTAAACAGCAAATAGTAGAACTAGGAAGGAAAACACGCTGGACCTCATTTTCACCAATAATGATGAGTTGATCGGGAACATAATGATTACAAATACCTGTTACTCAGATCACAACTTAATTAAAGTTCTGACAACCATGGGGAATGGACCTTCAAAACCAGTCCAGATTCCCGGTGGAGGAGATTTCAGCAAATTCAATTTCAATAAAAAACAGATAAACTGGGAGCAAATAAACCAGGACTTCACAGAAATAAACTGGGAAGAACAGCTAGAAAATGCAAACCTGAACTAGTGCCTGGAAAAAATAAGCTCAGTAGCACTAGAAATATGTTCAAACCGCATACCCCTAAGAAAAAAGAGAAAGAGATGCAGATTGGAACGGAAACGTCGTTCCCTATACAGGCAAAGAAAACGAATCGCGGAACAACTTGAGAGTTGCACTCTATCTCTATCACTCGGCCTATATTAATTCAGGAAAACTTGGCTTATTAGGCAAATCGGGCCTTGCATAGTTGGCCGAGAAGTGCATTCTGGCTACTAGGTACGACATATTTATATATATCATATATATATATATATATATATATATATATATATATATATATATATATATATATATATATATGAATGAAAACTCACACCCCAGAAGTGACTCGAACTCCCAGGAGTCATTCATTCATTCGCATATAGTCAGTTTTTTCATTCGCATATAGTCCTGGGGACTGTGGGAACCGACCTGTGAGATTTATATTTATTTAATTTATATGAATATATATAGAATTTATATTTACATTAATTTATATACTTCGATAGCAATTTGTATAATGATAAGTGGACTGTATTTCTGCAATAATCTCATAATCTCACAAATCGATCCTCTACACATTAGGGGGGTTTATTAAATTAATATATATGCAGCCAATCAAACTACAGTATTAACTACATACATTGAAAAGGTTCCTTATCTTATAGTACAGCAGGTTAGTCCACCAGGTATAACTAGGGTGTAGACACCAAATTATCCTCTTTGAGGTAGCTTCCATCACCCAGTAACTGGTGCACAAAGTCTTCCTCGTCTTGACCTGTCAAAAGGGCGCTAACTGTGAAGCCAGGTTCTATATATGACAAGCTATATCAGAGAAAACACTATACATGGAACCTTAGACCTGGCTTAATTACCTTTAGTTTGAGGCGATTTCGTGATCTAACGGGCTCACCCTACCCAATGACATTAATGGCCACTAATGATAGATAAACGGGTTTCGGAAAGAACACTTAACTTGATTTGATGACAGCGTGTTGGAGATGGTACACCTTTGGTTTCCATAACACTACGTCCAAGTAAAATCAACAGGAGCCGAATTTGCTCCCGTGTGAGCCTCTGGTCTAGTATCAACAATGGCTGCCCTCCTTCCTCACTGACGCCTGGCTTACATTGTCCACATGACAGAAAGTGATAGAAGGGTCACATTTACTCTACTTTAATATTGATAATTAAGTTAATTTATATGAGATGTTTTTATGATGGTAAAGTCCAAAGACTAATGTATTTAAGAATAATTCCCACCATAATAGGTGGTGATTTATAATAGTATGTGGTGATGATATCCCATTTTCTTTAGACGGTAATTCCACTACAAGTTACGTTTTCTATGGGTAACTTGTTGGTAATACAGCAGCAATTATTATCTGTCTGAATGATATATTAAATGGTGTCGGATTTTCCGACATAATTCCCCAGGGGCTGCTCACGGGTCGAAGTCCTATTTAGAACAGACGAACACCGATACTCCTCCTTCGAATTATTTGATTAATTTGATGTTAGTAGTTAGTAATCACACATTTGTGCGTCTGTTCGTACAGGACGGATGTCCCGTACTAGAGTTGCAGGGGTTAGAAGTCTAATGCGATTTCATTTCCCTGTCAACTCTTGAAAGGCTAATATTCAAGCCTAATTACATATTATTTAACCCAGAAGACTGAATGTGATCAAGTACTACAGTCAAGTATGATTCAGGGACTGCAGTGAGATCAGTGACATTAGATATAACTTGAAGTTTGTTCAGGTAACTAGTCACTGATATATAAACACTGAGGCCCATGGAATACATCTTGATTAAATAATAAATGTATCAAATCAGTCATCAGATTTATTGGGGTTTAATTTAGTTAATTGATTCAGAAGATTGAATAGCTCATCATTAAAGTAAAGCATGGTTCTGAGACTGCAGTGGGTTCAGTGACATTGGTCGCAGTGACTTGTAGCTGTTTTAGGCTACTGTTCACTGATTTGCCACTGAGGCCTCATGAACTCATCTTCAGCTTTAAATGATGATACTAACATCAACCTCTGTTGGTATAGTCAGCTGTAATCTCCTTAGTATAATGCTACTGGAGAAATATAATCGGCTGACAAATTTAGATTTCTATTGGTATTGTTTATCTGCAGGCATAGGTCTCCTCACGCTTGATACTGGGCCTGAGAGTAATTTACCTCCTGCAGAATTTAACATGGTTATGCCCTGATATTTAGTAGGGCTACCGATGAATCGATGGTAGTAGTCTGTCCCCACAAGGACAGCCATTTGGCATTTGATTTGCTCAAATTTACCTGCAGCTGCTTGATAATAGCTTTCCAGGTCAGCATAATCAACTTGAGATTGTTGTGACAAATCTTCACATTTCTTGATCTGTCTTGTTAAGTGGCCTTTAAGACCTGCAAGGGTTCTTTTCATTCTCCCTGCATTATCCATACTGGCTCGTTGGTGAAGCCTTGTGGGACTTGTACTTGGGCTGCTCATAATACTGAACAACCTCTAATGGTAGCCTAGGGTAAAATGCACTCACTAGGCAATAATCCTACCTCTACTAGAGGTTAGCACTTAAAATTAATACACATTATATATATACAATCATACACACTAATGATTTGAGTGATAAACCAGTGACACTGGAAGTACCTTTAGGTTAGCTCTTCTATATCACCCTAGGATGGTAGAGACACTAATTAATCACTCAAAGGTGTAATGATCATAAGTAAATTATTATATATACAACTCAACTCGAGTTGGTAAAAATTACACCCAAAATAGGGTCTGGACCATTCATTAATGGTGTTAGGTTGTTCAATATAGTACAACTGACTATGGTAATAATGGGACTAAGATGAACAATAATAGTTCAACTAGTCATATCCTACCCTGTTGTGGGTTGGCAATTAGTAAATATTATACTGTGATCACTAGTGCAATATATATTAAATAATTCTCTATTTTGGAGAAATAATATACACAATTATTGATAATAGCCTCTTAATTAGCCTCTATGAAACTTCTAATATTATCTAGAAGTATTAAATATTATTAGTGACCTCGCGAAATAAACTCCACAAAATTCGTAGATAATCTCTCGCGAAATGTAACACCACGTAATCCGTGAACAATCTCGCGACACAGTCACTAATTTGGCTGGCTTCTATATTAGCGCTGTCATTTCACAGAATAACACGCCACCAAATCTCTGTGGGTGTGCATGAAACCGCTGACGAAGCTGATCTGAACTGAGCGTGGCTCGTGAACTCGCACGAGTCAACGCCGCCGTCATTGACTGCTGGCCTTTGTATAAATAACACTGCACTAGTATATTTAATGAATCCACTGGTTAACTGGTTCATCCGGTACTAAGATGACCAAATGTGGGTTCATAGGACCAAATATTCCGGTTCCGAAGGTCCAAATAATGTGGGAACCGACCTGTGAGATTTATATTTATTTAATTTATATGAATATATATAGAATTTATATTTACATTAATTTATATACTTCGATAGCAATTTGTATAATGATAAGTGGACTGTATTTCTGCAATAATCTCATAATCTCACAAATCGATCCTATACACATTAGGGGGGTTTATTAAATTAATATATATGCAGCCAATCAAACTACAGTATTAACTACATACATTGAAAAGGTTCCTTATCTTATAGTACAGCAGGTTAGTCCACCAGGTATAACTAGGGTGTAGACACCAAATTATCCTCTTTGAGGTAGCTTCCATCACCCAGTAACTGGTGCACAAAGTCTTCCTCGTCTTGACCTGTCAAAAGGGCGCTAACTGTGAAGCCAGGTTCTATATATGACAAGCTATATCAGAGAAAACACTATACATGGAACCTTAGACCTGGCTTAATTACCTTTAGTTTGAGGCGATTTCGTGATCTAACCCGTTCACCCTACCCAATGACATTAATGGCCACTAATGATAGATAAACGGGTTTTGGAAAGAACACTTAACTTGATTTGATGACAGCGTGTTGGAGATGGTACACCTTTGGTTTCCATAACACTACGTCCAAGTAAAATCAACAGGAGCCGAATTTGCTCCCATGTGAGCCTCTGGTCTAGTATCAACAATGGCTGCCCTCCTTCCTCACTGACGCCTGGCTTACATTGTCCACATGACAGAAAGTGATAGAAGGGTCACATTTACTCTACTTTAATATTGATAATTAAGTTAATTTATATGAGATGTTTTTATGATGGTAAAGTCCAAAGACTAATGTATTTATGAATAATTCCCACCATAATAGGTGGTGATTTATAATAGTATGTGGTGATGATATCCCATTTTCTTTAGACGGTAATTCCACTACAAGTTACGTTTTCTATGGGTAACTTGTTGGTAATACAGCAGCAATTATTATCTGTCTGTATGATATATTAAATGGTGTCGGATTTTCCGACAGGGACCATTCAGGCTTGTTCGTATATATATATATATATATATATATATATATATATATATATATATATATATATATATATATATATATATATATATATATATATATATATATATTAGTATATTTTGGTAGCAGTCTTTCCTGTAGACATATATTATTAAATATGACCGAAAAAGTAAGATTAATAAAACTTATTAATAGGCTTTCTACAATCACTTCCATTTCAATACCCATTGTTTCGTGTTCTGTCTTGTCTTATAAGTGTATAATTAATACATATTATGATTTTTGAATTACCTACAACAGTGAAAAGAAATGTACGAAAGATTGAAAAAATTTGTGTTAGAATTATTAATCTTACTTTTTCAGTCATATATATATATATATATATATATATATATATATATATATATATATATATATATATATATATGTCATACCTAGTAGCCAGAATGCACTTCTCAGCCTACTATGCATGGCCCGATTTGCCTACTAAGCCAAGTTTTCCTGAATTAATATATTTTCTCTAATTTTTTTCTTATGAAATGATAAAGCTACCCATTTCATTATGTATGAGATAAAAAAAAATTTATTGGAGTTAAAATAAACGTAGATATATGACCGAACCTAAACAACCCTACCTAACCTAACCTAACCTATCTTTATAGGTTAGGTTAGGTTAGGTAGCCGAAAAAGTTAGGTTAGGTTAGGTAGTCGAAAATACATTAATTCATGAAAACTTGGCTTATTAGGCAAATCAGGCCTTGCATAGTAGGCTGAGAAGTGCGTTCTGGCTACTAGGTACGACATATATATATATATATATATATATATATATATATATATATATATATATATATATATATATATATATATATATATATATATATATATATGTATATATATATGTATATATATATGTATATATATATATATATATATATATATGTGTGTGTATATATACATATATATATATATATATATATATATATATATATATATATATATATATATATATATATATATATATATATATATATATATATACATATATATATATATAACATTAAAATATAACAAATGTAGCATTAGCACTGTCTAAATTTACACGTTCTGCTTACAGAACAATTCCACAATGATGGATGCCAGGCGTGGTGGCAACGAAGTGGAGCAGCTCATCAGGCCATTATTTTTAAATTCATGTACAAAGATTTTCTGCCTCCAAGACATGTAGTACTGTAAGTACTACCAAGTACCACGAACATACCAAGTAAGACTTGGTATGTTCTTTCCATATGTTATTAAAATTAATATAGAAAAAAAATTGAAAGGCCTTTTTTGGGGGGTGGGGGATCATTTATTTTATACTTAGATGTAGACAACTTTTGACAACTGTTCCAGGCTTAGAGCTCTTTCTTCCAAGGCTCATCTAAAACCGTACCCTACCAAATTTTCCCTGGAATATAACCAACTAATCTGCTTACAACCAAGTCACAAATTATTGCTACATGAACATTTAAGGATCTGAGACCAACCCATTAATTAGTCTAGTTTCTCACCGATGGGGATAAGAAGCCTGTTAAGATCGACGTCCCCTTAGGCCAGCTGACCTTCAGAAGGTAAAACACAACAGTTGCCTCACTTATGGGCACATACTGCTAGGTAAACGGAGGCATCAGGTGGAAGGAAAAATATCCAAGCATCCATGTCCTGCTACAGTAACATAACCCAAAACTTTTTTTGTTCTGAACTGACTGTGCAATCACTGTTACAGGTGAATTAGCCATTAATAAACCAATCAAAAGAATTTTATGTTATTAACCCACAATGTCCGTGGTGTAGTGGTAAGACACTCGCCTGGCGTTCCGCGAGCGCTATGTCATGGGTTCGTATCCTGGCCGGGGAGGATTTACTGGGCGCAATTCCTTAACTGTAGCCTCTGTTTAAAGCAACAGTAAAATGTGTACTTGGATGAAAAAACTATTCTTCGCGGCGGGGATCGTATTCCAGGGACCTGCCCGAAACGCTATGCGTACTAGTGGCTGTACAAGAATGTAACAACTCTTGTATGTATCTCAAAAAAAAAAAAAAAAAAAAAAAAACTTCAACTGTGCATCACATCCAGGGACGTACTAAAGTAATAGTGAAAGATTGAAAACAGTAGATGTTTTTTCACGCAGGGTTATAAACCCATGGAACTGCCTACCCGCCAAAGTCAAATCCCAAAAATGCTGAACTTTAAAATCCAGCTTGAAAAAAATCAGGACAAATGGGGGGGAGGGGGAACTTTGGCAAACTGTCGGATTCCTGTCCTCGTCGAGACCAGTAGAGTATTAGTGGCCCTCGGGTAAACTCGGGTACCACGTAAGATATAAAAGTCCAGCTGGGTAAATGAGTCACCCATATGCTGCCCCAGGGTGATAATAAACAGTTCCAATCTTGGGGGGAAAAAAATTGAGCACCTCACCTTGGCAGGAAGGCCTCAGTTTGTATCAAGCAGCCACGAGTGATGCAAGCCAGTCGAGCTCACAATGCTGCCAAATGGTGTGCTTTCTTCCTCGCCTACCACCTCTGAATATCGCTTGTCCCCTCCCATGTCGGTGGTCGGGACCTCTATCCCGTCTATGGAGATTTTTTTTAGCCCCCGATTCCCTCTCGATTTCTTCCCTTACTGAGGTGCGCTCCTTGGTTTCTACTGCCGTCCCCTCCGCCTGCTGTCCTTGACTGCCCCTCTGTTGTCTCCTCCTCCTCCGGACCCGTCTGTCCGCTTTTGGTCTGTCCTCCCACTCCCTTCCCTCCATCCTTACTAAGTCTACCCGTGCCCTCTAACCGCCACCCATCCTCCGAATAGACAATACGTTTTAATACTAAGTGTAATAAGTACATTTTCATACTTACGTATTTAGTACATAATTGCATTTATCGGGCTGTTACAGTTACTGGGTGGCCTCCCTAGAATATTCTCCCCGAAACGATGAATTCGTTTTCTTTAATGTAACGGGTGTGCTGTTTTCTTTTCTTAATTTTTGCGGATACTCGGTCAATTTTGCTTATACTCTGTATACTCAGCACAAATTTTGCCTTTATAATTTAAGGTATCATGAAAATTGGCCGCTTTTGAGGCAATTAAGCATAGCAGAAGCACAGTCACTGACATTCAAAGGAAAGAAGGGATGGGATAACTATTTAAATTACGATTTAAATCCTTCTAATTTTTGCTCGTTCGTCAATGAGAACTGATGCCAATGCACTGGCCAATAAACTGAATAATACTGGCCACTAAACAATAGATTGATTGATTGATGATTGATGAAGATTAAGCCACCCAAAAGGTGGCACGGCCACGAATAGCCCGTAAGTGGAGGCCCTCTCTGAGCCATTACCAGTATCAATAGATGATATTGGAGATCTGTGGAGGTGCGGTCGCACCCTGCCTGACGGGAGATGTCTCCCGTGACTAAACAATAAACTGAACCTATCATAAAGAAGAACGACGACCATTGACCGTCTAGTGCTCCAATAAAGTGTAACTGTAATTAACAATGCTCAAGTCCTGACTAACAGTCAAATATTAATCCATCAACCACGAAGCAGAGCGTCTCCCAACATGAACTCTAGTCAGTTGCCCTCAAGCTAGAGGAGGAGCAGGCAGGATGTATCCATCCTCCTGTTTGACATAGGCCTAGGCCTAAGGTCTAGTCTTCAGTGCGCCAAATAGGTCAGCTACAGCGTTACTAAGTGTGCACCTTCTCTCCTACCAACTGTGGTAGGCCCTGGATGTGTGGATTGGCCAGAAATTAAGGCAGTAATTGTTAATGTGGCAATATCGAGGCCTGGTGAGGGGAGAGTCGTGGCGTAGGTGAGCCGCCCCACGGTACCTGGAGCCTCGGGCACCACGCGCGTGAAAAATAGTCTTTGTGCCCTCCCTACCCAAGGTCGCGGTTTGTGTGTGCGACTAGTGTGTTTACACAAGAGGCTGCCAGGACACCCCATATAGTGCCCCTACACTACGTGTGGGTGTAAACCTTGTGCCTTGTAGGCGTCTATATGTACATGTGTGTGTGTAGGTTAGAGTGCAGTGTTGAAGACATACCACCCAACAACACATGAAGTGTTATCTCGCAGTCTCGCAGTCTCTTGTCTAGCAGTCTCCGTGGTGTAGTGGTAAGACACTCGCCTGGCGTTCCGCGAGCGCTATGTCATGGGTTCGTATCCTGGCCGGGGAGGATTTACTGGGCGCAATTTCTTAACTGTAGCCTCTGTTTAACGCAACAGTAAAATGTGTACTTGGATGAAAAAACGATTCTTCACGGCAGGGGGTTCGTATTCCAGGGACCTGCCCGAAACGCTACGCGTACTAGTGGCTGTACAAGAATGTAACAACTCTTGTATATATCTCAAAAAAAAAAAAAAAAAGTGATCATGGGTGCATTTGTTCAACAACAATAACAGGGTCCATAGAATTACCCAAATCTACCCAAAAGTACCCAAAAGTACACAAATCCTCCTAGCATTACGTAAGTAATGAAGAAATATGGTATATTTACTTACTATAATGTTGGTGCTACACGTAGAACATGATCAAACCTATTTTTACTCTGAAATAATCTAATTTCATAACGAAATTACACGTAAAAATGTGAGAGGTGACGCCATAGGAAGTCGACGGTCCAAGCGACAATTTTGTGGAGCGACTTATCCAAGATATATGGTCGCCTGGATAGTGTTTGCTGCCATAGCAGCCTCCTGTACACAGTGATCCAGTCGTCGCATTTCATGGCTCAAATTGTCGCAAATTAAATTGGTGATATTAACAAGTAGAATGTGTATTTATAATAATATTTTTCATAAACAGCCACAAAATCTTTAATATTTATTAAACAAAACGTGTCTGGAAGTTAAATCAACTCCACAGGACAAAAAATTTGTTATATAGATACTAGCGTTATTCGTTGGTATGCGTTCGCTATTTAAACTGATCATGTCCTTTTCGTTCATTGAACACCGAACCCTACACGCTCTCTGATATATTGCTTAATTACCAAATATTCACAAATAAAGATTATATTTGTATATGTTATTAGAAAGGCAGAGATAAAATAGTTTTTGTGAATCCATCACAGAGATTATACCTTATTAGAGACGAAAAATATTCATACTTTAAACAAGGCTTCTTGGCCGACGCTCTCTTTGTCGATATGGGAACTACGACCTTTCGAAGATCAATGTTAATTTAATCTAGATATTGAAATAAACGAAGTTTTCTATGTCATCATAAAGATAGAAATATAAGCTGCATGTTAATACTTTGGCATAAATATAACTGAAGTGAAAGTGAAGATATATGCCTTTTTATAGTTACTTGATGGCTCGCTCAGGGAGTGTGAAGGCCTGCACACAAGCCAATCAATTTTATAATTAATTTGCATATATGCAAAGTAACGTCATAGGTCTTTATGTCAGAATAAAGACAAATGTAGACGATAATGTAACCGCATTTCAAGGAAAACATATCTTAAATGAAAGCAAAGTTATGGTTAAATAAATAGCCAATACCACACCATCGCCGGTGTCCGGACACATGAATAGTCGCATTAGGTGAAAGGAAATGTACCCAACCATTTCCATTTACCCAACCAGTTTGTGTACCCTATACTCATCCTCTGTGCGGTAATTTATTGTGCATCCCATACTCATCTTGTTACCAGTAGTTTGTGCAACCCATACTCATCCTGTGACCCATAATTGAATCCGTAGTGATTGTAGTGCTTTTAAAATGCTAGGCTAAGCTACATACGTAAATACATAAATACACAGATTTACGTATGCCCTACATAAAGTGTTCGATGTGTCTTTTACATAGTGTCATTAACGTGCATTTACAAAGGTGAAATGGAATTCTGATCAGCTTCCACATATACTCTATACACATACATATACACACACACACACACATATACGTACATATACATATATACATACATATATACACACATGCATACACATACATTTGTCTCATTTACTCTGACAAGGTGAGATAACTGATAGAGAAACTAATGTGCAATTAAGCACTTAATCACTGAAGGTGATTAAGGTGCTTTCACAAGCTCAGGTTATAGAGTTACATCACATACATTCATTGTATAATTGATACGTTACATGGTCAATCTAGGGTACAAGTCCAATATATCATCAAGTGTTCCAGTACTCAAAAAGTAATTACACAGTTCAGCATACCTTAGCCCAGGAGGGCGAAAGTCAGTCAGTATGGGACATTCTACAATATAATGTTCAAGGGAGTGCATATTTTCTCTTTCACAAAGTTGACACATTGTGTACTCGACATTTGGGCTTTGAGAAAGCTGCCAGATACGTCTTTATCCCAAGCGTATTCTGGCCACTATAATATCACATTGCCGGGTTGTTGTTCCATTAATCCTGTATGTGAATGTCTCCGCACGATATCTATCATAATATTTAATGCTACAACTTTCAGGTCTTTGTGAATTTGTTAGGTCGGTGAGATTTTTATTAGATGTTTGTTTAAGTATTCTCTTTGTCACTGCTAATGAAACACTCATATCAATTTCTACCACTGGTTTTCTACAGGATGTCTTTGCAAGCATATCAAGTGTCATGCCTTGGGATGCCAACATGTGATGGTATCCATAGGAATTAAATTTCAAATCTCGTTTCTTTGGCAGCTAAAATATTCATTCGAATATCACTGACTATTTTCTGGGTGTCACTACTATGTGCGTTCAATACCAGGAGTGCACTCTGCGTGTCACAGCATATAAGTCCACTGCCTTTGTCTTTTAAAAATTCCGTGGCAAGGTATATGCCTGCAAGTTCGGTTTGAGTTGCATTTGCCCAGTCATTGACGCGCTACATTGCTGTATGTACGAGATTGATTGATTGATTGATGAAGATTAAGTCACCCAAGAGGTAGCACGGGCATGAATAGCCCGTAAGTGGTACAATTTTTTTTCTCAGTATTCTGAGTTTGCATTTAACCATCAAACTGTTACCGCGGGGGAGGATACTGCTTCACAGTCTTTATGAGGGTCTCCAGCTGCTGAACACCTGTGTTGACCAGGAGAGTGGCTGTGTTGATGGCTTCAGGGTGGCCACTGCATGATTCAGGAACTCTTAAAGCTCTTCTAAGGTCATTGGTTGCTTCACATTCCAGAAGATAGTGAAGTAATGGCTTTTCTGTGACAGTTTGGCAGAAGATGCACTCTCTCAGTCGGGTTTCACCAATCTCCCAGTTGCATCTGTAACCTAGACGTAGTCTATATAACCTAACTGCTATTTCCCTGTGGATTCCTTTTGGGATATTTAACCCTTCTAATTTGGTTGCCTGAAGATACCATGTTGCAGATGGCGAACCTTCAGCTATTCTCTGGTGCAGGTAGGCTTTGTTGAGATGTGAGAGTTTTTTGGTGATGATGTTTTTTATGTTCTCTAGGCTGGGTTGAATTGTTTTATGTACCACTGGATGACGAGTTGCCAATTTAGCAATTTCATCAGCTTTTTCATTTAATGGGATTCCAATATGGGATGGGATCCAGTTTAAAGTTATGTTGATTCCTTTGCCTTTAGCGACTGCTCCAAGATACAAAATGGTGGTAATTATTTCCACATTATCTTTCCACTGTTTTTGTCCTAGTATTTGAAGTGCAGCTTTTGAGTCTGTGTGTATGATTGCATTTTGAGTGTTTTGTGCAATCACATATGCGAATGCCTGTTGTATGGCAAACAGCTCAGTTTGGGTTGATGATACTAGTCCTCCCAGTCTCCAATATGCCTGTACACTGGCCGTGCAAAGAGCAGCGCCAGCACTCTCATATTCTGTGTCCACCGATCCGTCTGTGAAGATGTGGGTGGCTCCTGCTACTGCTATGCTATACATTTGCTCTTCTATTATGCGCCTTAGGATTGTCGGATCATAGGCAGCCTTTTTCATTGGGAGACTTTCTATTACTATTTTGAAAGTAGGCTCTTCCCACGGCGCGGAAGGAGTGTAATTTGGGTGTGGATGATCACCCTCTCTATCAAGAATCATGTTTTTTAAATGTAGTCTGTTTAGGACTTTTCCTGCTCTTGCAACCCAAGAGTTTCCATTGTTTTGGCCTAGTCCAACCACCAAGGCCTGCCGTACTTGGATTGGATCAGAAGAAATAATTATCTTACTGACAATTGTAGCTGTCCTTTGTGATATTCTTTCTTGTAGACAGGGCAAACCCGTCTCCAGTCTAAGAGTTTCAAGCCTGGTCCACATGGGGGCTCCCAGTGCGGCTCTCATAGCATTGTTTTGGGCAACTTCAAGCTTTTTCCACTGTTGGTGTGATAGATTTGTGAGTGCAGGTGCGGCATAATCGATCACTGATCTGACTGCTTGTACATAGTATGTGCGAAGGACTTGCAGATTGGCTCCTCCAGAAAGGGAGGTTAGCGACCTGAGGATTGCCGTCCGGGCCGCAGTTCGCTCTCTCAATTAAGTGACCTCAGCATTAAAATTCATGTGTGTGTCCAGGATGATTCCTAGATACTGATAGGTGTCGACCCATTCAATTGGTTGACCCTGTACTGTGAGTTGGATGTTGGGCTTCGCTATTTTTATGAGCATGGCCTTTGACTTTGAGGGGTTGAGATTGATCCCAATCTGTTTTGCCTCTTTACTGATGCAGTCTAAGCATTTGGGTGCAAGGCGCGCCGCATCCCTTCCTTTTATGATGATGACAAAGTCGTCCGCGTAGTTTAGCAGCCTGCAGTAATGTGGAAGTTTCAACCTCATTATTCTTTCCATTAAACAGTTTAAGAGAAGAGGGCTGAGAATACCTCCTTGCGGTGTACCATTTTCATGTCTTTTGTACTCAGAGACTGTGCCATGTAGTTTTACTCTTGCTTCTCTGTTTATGAGACAGTATTTGGTCCAGGAGAGCAGGTTGCCTCTGACCTCTATGTCAATGAGGCAGCAAAGAATAGCTGGGGCGCTAGCCAGTTCAAAGGCTTTTTCGAGGTCCAGGAATGTCAGCATTCCTGGTCTGTCATTCAAGTGGGCTAACAGAGTTGTAATACATTCCACTGTGCCATCCCCTCTTCTATAGGCATACATATCTTGGTGCAGTTTAGGCATTTTCCACTCCAGTCTGTTGAATGCCATTCTGTCAGCCGTCTTGGCTGCACAGCTTTGGAGAGAGATGGGCCTGGGATTAGCTGGATCTTTGGGTTTTGGGATCGGCACTATGTCTGCTCTATTCCAAGCAGAAGGTCTAGTTTGAGAAGTCCAGGCTAAATTAATTAACCTTAGGTATGCAGCGTCTCCCTCTGGGCCGAGGTTTCTAATCATTTTATAGGTTATTTTGTCGGCTCCAGGGGATGTATCCTTGGAGTTTTTCTTAGCCCGATTGAGCTCATCCAGTGTGAAGGGGGCTTTAGTGTCAGAGACTTCTTCACATGCTGTAAGGATTCTGTGCCTCCTTTCTTCCTCTAGTCCGGTCTGTACTGCTAATACATCTGGTGGAAGTTGATTGCTGGCTGCTCTCTCTGCAAACCTGGTTGCCAGTACTTCGGCTTCCTGTTGAGGATCCTTGGGGTGTGGAGCTTTAGGTGTTTTATTCCCTTTGGCTCGATGAATTTGCTGCCACATCTCTCCGAGAGAGGTGTGTTCATTCAGGTGTGAACACCATTCCAGCCACTTTTCTTCTTTTATTTGTCTGGTCTCTCGATGCACATGTTCCTTGACCTCACAAAGTAAGATCCTGTTGTGGTCACTTGGCTGCTTTTTGTATAGCTTTCTTGTTCTGTTGAGTCTATGGTTGAGTTCTTTGACACGTTCGCAATAGTACCAATGATCTTTATGGTGTCCGGTGGACTGTTTTTTCAGTGGGATTGAGTGGTTGGCTGCACTTTGAATCGCTTTGACAAATTCTTGTTCTGCCTGATTAATGTCTTCGGGAAGATCATAGTTTCTTTGCCACTCTGAAATGAGGTTTTGAAATCGGTCCCAGTTTGCTAAAGCAAAGTTCCATGCTTCAGATGGAGGCGGAGGTGGGGTGGGTAGGTCTAATTGAAGATCAATTTGAACCCCATAGTGGTCGCTTGTGAGTGTGGGCTCAACTGACCATGTTGCTGCATCTCTTAGGGAGGCTGAAACGAAGGTTAGGTCCAATCTGCCTCCTTGGATGTGGGTAGGTTCATTCTTGTTTAGGATTTGTTTTTCTGGAAGCTGGTCCAGTAGATGTGTAATGTGAATGCCGGCTTCATTTGTTCTGTTCGAGCCCAGTGCCAATCGATGATGGGCATTGAAATCTCCACAAATGATTGTGTTTGTTGTTGTTGCGTGTCCAAATAACACAGAGAGATCCATTTCGGCATGTGGAGACCTGTACACATTGAACACTTCAAGTTTGTCGTGTCTTAGCTCAATGGTAACTCCCATTACCTCTGTACCTGCTCCACAATTGGGTTGGGCTGGTTATGGACTTGGAGATCAGGTCACATTTTAAATAGATTGCACATCCCCTGGATTGCCCATTGATCCATGGAAGGAAGAAGCCTCGATAGCCTGAGATTTTAGGTTCTAATCCGGCTCGAAGCAAGCTCTCCTGTAGTATCAGGATGTCTATGCCCTTGGTTGCAGCTATGCATTGCAAGTGTTGCAATTTAGTGCGCAGTCCTTGCGCATTCCATTGCAGGATCTTTAGACCTCTAGGTTCTTGGAATTTGCTGATAATTCCGTGGTATCCATGGAGTCTGATGAACACGCCATGGAAGTTGCAATTGGTGTATAGGTTCTTAGTGGACCTGAAATTGACTCATCAATGTCGCTTTCCGACGAGCTGGACTCTATCTGTTTTTTATGGGGGTGTCTCCTGCCCTGCTGTCTTGACGGTGTGGATATTACATCTTCGAATTTCTTGAGCTTGTGCTCAATTGTCTTCCGAGTCTCTGTGGTATGCTTGATTCCATGTGATGACAGCAGACTTTCGATCAACTCAGTGACCAAAGTTTCGAGCATTGTCCAGAGAGCGTCCAGTTCAGTGGGAGCACTATTTAATGCTGTGCAGGTTTGGAGCCTAGTAGCTTTTAGACCCTTCTCGGTGGTAACTTTGACACTGGAATTGCTACTCCTATTGGCCCCAATGTGCTTGCTGGATGAAATGGGAGGCCGACTGCATTGAACATGATTCTTATGTCCTCCATCTTTCTTTTTGTCCTGTACAGAAGTCTTCTCACCCTTCACCATGGCCGATGGTGAAGGGCCGTGTGCCCCCTCTTCCTGAATGGGTAGACCCCACGCGGTTTTTGTGGGCATGGGAGCTGGTATTCGTTTTGGTGGGGGTTTCGGCTCCGCTGTAGGCGTGGTGGGGTTCGTTTGAAGCCTTTTGAGCCTTTCAGGGCATTTCAAGTTCCAGGCATGATGTGCCTTGGCACAATTTGGGCGTTTTGCCTGAACAGGGTGGTTTGCCTTGAATTTATCAATACATGTTTTTGTGTCATGGGGCTGGCTGCAGACTCCGCACCTCACTGGGCGTTGGCAGCCATCTTTGTGAAGCCCAAATCTCTGACATCTAAAGCATCTTAGGGGTTCTGGGGTGTAAGGCCTGTGTTGGAACACACCCCAGATTCCAAGGTCAAGTTTCTCCGGGATCCGTCCTCTTACTGTGAGAAGGACTTGTCGAGTTTCCTGTTTTGTGGTTCGTACTTGGCATCTCTCTGCTGACACCACATAGTTCAGCTTTTCGAGATGGCCAAGGGCCATATGCAAGGGATAGTGGAGAACAATGATTTTACTTATTTTATCCTCTGGTTTCAGTTCCTCACATTTTGCGTAATTTTTTAGAATCGTAGCGGCCGACTCGTCTTTAGGCCTCAGAATGTATTCTCCTCTGAGATTAGGTTTTGCTCTGATCTGGAGCTGGGGGTACTCTTTTTCCAGGTCCACTACAGTAGCGTAGGAAGACTTACCTTCGGTGTGCTGCACTTTGAAGATTGGAAGTGTAGATCAAGTCTGAGGCGCTGCGAGAGCTGGAGAAGCTGGAGAGATTAATGGGCGATGGGTCGTCATGGAGTGGCTTGTCCTGTTTGCCTTATTCACGTGATGCCACTCGCCGTCACTTTCAGAACTTGTGTCCAGTATCGATGGTCTTTTCCTACACTGAGCAGCATTGCTGGATCGATTATAATTCAATTGGAATTCCATGATGAAATTTAAATGATCACTTGTGGAGTGGTCTGGTGAGTGAAGGTGATGCTCTGTGCTACTGGAGACAAAGTCAGCGTGGAGTTGGCTCACTGGGTGAACTGTGTGGACTGGCAGACCTAGCTTCAGGGCTCGTTTTAAGTATTTCAGCAAATGAGAGCTGAGGTGTGGAGGTCCCCTGAGGTGTGTGTGTGTGTGTGCGTGTGTGTGTGTGCGTGTGTGTGTGTGCGTGTGTGTGTGTGCGTGTGTGTGTGTGTGTGTGTGTGTGTGTGTGTGTGTGTGTGTGTGTGTGTGTGTGTGTGTGTGTGTGTGTGTGTGTGTGTGTGTGTGTGCGTGTGTGTGTACTCACCTATTTGTACTCACCTATTTGTACTCACCTATTTGTACTCACCTACTTGTGCTTGCAGGATCGAGCATTGACTCTTGGATCCCGCCTTTCCAGCAATCGGTTGTTTACAGCAATGACTCCTGTCCCATTTCCCTATCATACCTAGTTTTAAAAGTATGAATAGTATTTGCTTCCACAACCTGTTCCCCAAGTGCATTCCATTTTTCCACTACTCTCACGCTAATAGAAAACTTCCTAACATCTCTGTGACTCATCGGAGTTTCCAGTTTCCACCCATGTCCCCTCGTTCTGTTATTATTACGTGTGAACATTTCATATATTTCCACTTTGTCAATTCCTCTGAGTATTTTATATGTCCCTATCATATCTCCTCTCTCCCTTCTTTTCTCTAGTGTCGTAAGGTTCAGTTCCTGCAGACGCTCTTCATATCCCATCCCTCGTAACTCTGGGACAAGCCTCGTCGCAAACCTCTGGATCTTCTCCAGTTTCTTTATGTGTTTCTTCAGGTGGGGGCTCCATGATGGCGCGGCATACTCTAAGACGGGTCTCACGTAGGCAGTGTAAAGCGCCCTAAAAGCCTCCTCATTTAGGTTTCTGAATGAAGTTCTAATTTTCGCCAGTGTAGAGTACGCTGCTGTCGTTATCCTATTTATATGTGCCTCAGGAGTTAGATTAGGTCCACTCCCAGGTCTCTTTCTCGAATCGTTACAGGTAGGCTGTTCCCCTTCATTGTGTACTGTCCCTTTGGTCTCCTATCACCTGATCCCATTTCCATAACTTTACATTTACTGGTGTTAAACCCCAGTAGCCATTTCCCTGACCATCTCTGCAACCTGTTTAAGTCCTCTTCGAGGATCCTACAATCCTCGTCTGTCACAACTCTTCTCATTAATTTTGCGTCATCCGCAAACATTGGCATGTATGATTCCACTCCTGTAAACATATCATTTACGTAAATTAGAAAGAGGATTGGTCCCAGCACCGATCCTTGAGGTACTCCACTTGTTACTGTTCACCAGTCCGACTTCTCGCCCCTTACCATTACCCTCTGGCTCCTTCCTGTTAGGTAGTTCTTCACCCATACTAGGGCCTTTCTGCTTACTCCTGCCTGCCTCTCAAGTTTGTATAGCAGTCTCATGTGCGGTACTGTATCAAAGGCCTTTTGGCAGTCAAGAAATATGCAGTCTGCCCAGCCTTCTCTGTCCTGCCTTATCCTTGTTACTTTATCATAGAATTCTAAAAGGTTTGTTAGGCATGATTTCCCTGTCCAGAACCCATGTTGGTGCTTGTTTACAAACCCAATGCTCTCCAGGTGCTCAACAAGTCTTAGCCTAATTATTCTTTCAAGTATTTTGCAGGGGATGCTTGTCAGTGATACGGGTCTGTAGTTAAGTGCCTCCTCCCTATCAGCTTTCTTGAAAATCGGTACATTTGCCTCCTTCCAGCAACTGGGCAATTCCCCCGACATAAGTGACTCATTAAAGATCATTGCCAGAGGCACGCTGAGAGCCTGCGCTGCCTCTTTAAGTATCCACGGTGATACTTTTTCTGGTCCAACAGCTTTATTTGCATCCAGTGTTGTCAACTGTTTCATTACCTCCTCTGCTGTCACCTCTATATCTGATAGTCTTACATCTAGGGTAATCGCTTCTAACAATGGGAGCTGCTCAGGCTCGGTTGTGAACACTCCATGGAATTTTGCATTCAGTACCTCGCAGATTTCCTTGTCGCTTTCTGTATATGCCCCTTCTGTTTTCCTCAGTCTTGTCACTTGGTCATTTACCGACATCTTCCTTCTTATATGGCTATGTAGTAGGTTAGGTTGCTTTTTCGCTTTGACTACTATATCATTCTCATAATTTCTTTCCGACACTCGTCTTATGTTAATGTAATCATTCCTAGCTCTGTTACATCTAATCCTGTTGTCCTCTGTACTTCCTCCACTCCCTCCTGCTTCTCGCCTTTGCTTCCTGACACTGTCTATTAAACCATGGGTTATTATATTCCCTCCTGCTTTTTTCCTTTATTGTTGGAATAAATCTCTCTTCAGCCTCCTTGCATTTCAATATGACTTGGTTCATCATACCTTGCACTGTTTTTCCTCTAAGTTCTTCCTCCCACTGCACTTCTCCCAGGTAGTCCCTTATCCTTCTGTTGTCCCCTTTTCTGTAATCAAGTCTCCTTTCCCGGACCTCTTGTCCTTTGGTCACAATTTTAAGCTCCATCATGTAGTCAAAGACTAGGACACAATGGTCACTGGCTCCTAGTGGTATTTCATGTTCCAACTGCTCGATGTCTTCTACATTCTGGGTGAAAATGAGATCTAATTGGCTGGGCGTATCCCCTCCTCTTTCCCTAGTGTCTTCCTTCACATGCTGTGTTAGGATATTCCTGTCAATAACGTCTACCAGCTTCGCTCCCCAGGTCTCCTCCCCGCCATGGGGATTCCTCGTTTCCCAATCTATCTCTCCGTGATTTAGGTCCCCCATGACAAGCAGCTTCGCTCTCATTCTATGTGCTATAGTTGCTGCCCTCTGCAGTTCATCTATACATGTCTTGTTGCTGTCCTCATCCTCCTGCCTGGGCCTTCTACTGCTTGGTGGGGGATTGTAGAGTATCAAGATTACAATCTTCTTCCCGTCCACTGTCAGAGTTCCATGTATGAAGCTCGTGCTTTCATTGGTACCCGGATTTTCCAGCTCATCAAACTTCTATTTCCGCTTTATTAGGAGTGCCACTCCTCCTCCCTGTCTCTGTGTCCTTTCCTTTCTTATCACCTGGTACCCTCTGGAAAGATTGCATCCGAGATCATGCCATTTACTTTAGTTTCCACTATTGCTACTATGTCTGGGTCTGCCTCACTAACTCTTTCTTTTATCTCTTCTGCTTTATTGGCTACCCCATCAGCATTGGTGTTCCAAACCTAGAGACTCTTCTTGAAAACTCGGGTGTCAGAGTTCCCCCTTTCACCAGGGGTCTGGGGGGAACAGGGGGGGTGTCTGGGGGGCGAGTGGGGGCTGTGGGGGTGAATGGGGGGGGTGTTAGGGGGATGCCTGGGAGTGCCTGGTAGGCGAATGGGGTCTGGGCATCTACTGGGGTAGGAAGGGCATAATGGGTCTGAAAAGCATAGGGGGGTTGAGAAATAGAGTGAGACTGAGAGTCAGATAGAGGTTGAGAGGTTGGGGGGGAGAGGGATATTGCGGGCAGAGGGCTGAGAGGAGAATGGAGCATGGGTGCTGGGAGTGGAAGAGAGGGTGTATTAGTTAGGGGGGAATTGGGGGTAGGTGGGGGTTTTGGGGTAGAAGAGGGGAAGAGGGAGATGGGGGAAGGTGTTAGGGGGGTCACAAGGTGCGGGGGTTAAATGTGGGCTGGAGGTGCATAGGAGGGGTGAGGGTTGGGTGGGGTTTGGGGGTGAGTGGAAGAGGGGTGCAGTGGAAGCTGGGATGGAGTAGATGGAATTGAAGGCAATGAGGTAGAAGAGGCAGGGGAGTAGGAAGGGGTAGTAGGGGAGGGGGGATGGGAAGGTGGGTTTGGGGAGGGCATGGCTTGACCCACTGGGGTCGTTGACAGGTGTGATGTAGCAGGGGCAGGGGAATCATTGGGGAGGTGCAAATGTGGAAGGGACAGGGGGGTTTTGGGGGGCTGAGGCAGGAGGGAGGTATACGAGGGCTGAGTTGGGGAGGATGCGACCTGGGAGGTGGCCTGGGAGGTGACCTGGGATGTGACCTGGGAGGTGAGACTACCTGAGAGGCTAGTTCGGTGTCGTGCATGCCACCTATTCTTGTGGGCTATTTTGGATAAGTTTAGATTTTGATTTATGAAAGACTAGGGTAAATACTGATTCTGTAACAGGGTTGTTGATTTGTGGAACCAATTACCGCGTAACGTGCTGGAGGTGGGGTCCCTTGATTGTTTCAAGCGCGGGTTGGACAAGTATATGAGTGGGATTGGGTGGTTATAAATAGGAGCTGCCTCGGATGGGCCAATAGGCCTTCTGCAGTTGCCTTTGTTCTTATGTTCTTATGTTCTTATTTGCTCATCTTTCGTCATAAACCTCTCTATAAACACATTGTAATGGGTTTCACTTCCTCTGAGTAAATGCTTGTTCCTCATTATGTACTCCACAGCCTCCTCATTGGAGAATTGCACCAGAACAGGTCTATTCTTGGTACAATTGTAAGGTCCAACCCACCGGCTGATATTCACCTCGTGTTCTGCCATTCCTGCTCCAATACACCTCAATATCTCATGCAATTCATATTTTTCCGTCTCTATTCTCTCTTGTCTTGTTGGTGCTCCAGATTCAAATAATCTATGTATTATAATAGACCGACTCCTCAGTAATTCATTGTCATGCTGGTAGCCTGTCCCCTGGGGATTCTCCATCCCAATCGCAGTCACTAACCCATCCCCCACTAATCCTCTGTCCTTAGCCATGCTGTTAATCCTTCCCAATTCGTTTGTGATCCGAGCACATTCCCTCTCCCAGTCCTCTCTTCCCTTCCTAATCTCTTCCTGAATATAGAACATAAGTTCTTGTTTCTGCCTCTCTACCGCATCCTGTATTTGCTGAAATAACTCACTTTTAATCCCTTGGATTAGATCTTCCATCCAATCGCTCCTTCTCTACAAATTTCCCTATTAATTTGTCTATAAATCTGTCCTCCTCCTCATCCCTGCTGGTGATTGACCTTGAACCCCTTCCTGATCTTGTCATTGCAGTAATAACCTAGCCAAAAAGGCGCTCCTCAATACCTTGCACAATCTGCAGCACAAACAGGCGAGAAAGTACTCCACGCGGCTGGTCAAGATGTGAGGTCCCTGCGTCCCGCGTCACAGCTGGTGAGGTCACTAGTGGTGAGGTCACTCCGGCTCCACAATTTCACAATACCCCGATGCACTCAACACTTATTTTCAGTGGTGGTGTTTCTACTGTTTTTCTTCACTTTCTTGTGGTTTGAGTGAGCTTACTAGTTAAACAATCACTCATATATGCATATACACTGATTATTCCCCCCAATTCAATAGCTACGCAAGAGCTTCCCAGACCCTTCTGACCTCCGCGGCTGTCTGACCTCAACTGTGTGTGTGTGTGTGTGTGTGTGTGTGTGTGTGTGTGTGTGTGTGTGTGTGTGTGTGTGTGTGTGTGTGTGTGTGTGTGTGTGTGTGCGAGAAAAAAAAAATAGTTAGTCAGTAGTTAGTAATAGTTGATTGACAGTTGAGAGGCGGGCCGAATGAGCAGAGTTCAACCCGTGCCTGCACAACTAGGTGAATACTCTCTCACTCTCTCTCTCACCACCCACATATAACACCCACATAAGTGTTGTATGTGGATGCTGAAGTTCGGTCTCTTGTCTATGTATAGGTCAAGGAACTTTCAATAATCATTATTGCTAATGTTAACATTGTCTATCTGAAGTTGAATTTGGTTTCAGGATTTACTTCCGAACAAAAATAGTAGTCGGTCTTTTTTGTGTTTAATGTGAGTTTGTTAGTTTACATCCATGAGTGGACTTTTTAAATCTGTTATTTTCATTATTATATAGTGCGTTTGGGTTGGGGTCTGAATAGATGAAGGTAGCATCGTCAGCACTTATGTTTACTCTTATTGGAAGTATCTAAGTATCAACTAAAGTATCTTCACACTTGACTTAAACTTTAGTAGCTATTTTCTGGACCATTCCTAAAGTTTCGGAGGTCAACGAAGATGGAATTCACATGAAATGGATTATGTTACCATCACTAATAATGTGTTTTCTCTGTCTAGCTTCAGACACGGTCATGTTACAATTGTGTCTTAGAGAATTGCGCTCAATTAAGGATGATAGAAATCACTTACAATTAATGCAGGATGGTAGAAAATCACTTACAATTAATGCATCAAGTTTGGAGACTTGAATTGAAATTGAAATAATTTTATTGAGGTAAAATACACACAAAGGGATGAGGTAGCTCAAGCTATTCTCACCCCGTTCAGTACATCGTGTTAATACATACATAGACACACACACACACTTGTACACATCTTAGTGTAACAAGCAAGGCAAACAGTTCTGTCTGATGGGTAGAGGCAACTGCACTTGCAGCTGCACCCGTGGGGTCGGTGTAGGAAACCATCAATGTATATGATTTGAGAGAGAGAGAATGATCTGTGGACAGAGCATCAATATGACGTAAGGTATTGGGCTTTGCCTCAAGATGAAGCATAATGAAGAACCCGAATATCAGGAGAAAAAATTACATTAAAAACTGTCCACATGATACATATATATAATCACGTTTTAAACATTTCAGTTGTATTATTTGCATATATATATAATTAGGAAGTAATGTTTATCTGGGTAAGTTGTCAGCTTATATGAACTAATAGCTAGTGCGGCTTGTATATGGGTACATCCGGTCTCTTACCCTCGACTGCGGCGGTAACTTTATGGTCAGGAAGCCACAAATATTTACAGTTCAAGTTCAAGTATGTTTATTGAGACAAGAAAGAAATACATCTCAAAGGGATAGAGTAGCTTAGGCTATTTCTACCCCACCTGTACTTCAAGTCCCTCAAGGGGCGCACAAATTCAGTAAGTACAAATAGACAATTACCATTACAAGAATCCAATTTAACATTGCAGGTTAATATATTAAGCACAGCATCTAATTGTTACACTCTTGGGGCAAAATTCTTGTAGCTCCTAAGGCTCCTGTCTATCATACCATTATTACACATCCAAACAATTTGATGTGGTACATTACTTATTTCCTTATTTCTATAGTTATCAATAAGTTGACACTCTAATACATAATGTTCTAAGGTGTGGGCGTGCGGCATACTACATAATTTACACTCCTTATCTATTTCACTGACATCAACACCCTATTGCCAGATATATTTGTATCCTAATCTTAATTTCATGTAAATTGAATCCTTCCAAGTAGACTTTCCTTTACCATAAGTGAAGGATGAGTTTGTACTTATTACTGAATAATTCTTAAGTGTGTTACTACTGTCCACTATTGCCATTCTTTTTATCATTTCTTTACCCTCTTGGATCATCTTGATTCTTGTTTTTATTTGTTTCAAGGTTAACTGACATACAGCATCAACAAGAGTTTTTTCCGTGGCTCTCTTCGCTATGTCATCAACTACCTCATTCAACAGTATTCCCACATGTGGGAATACTGTTGGTGGCAGAGGTTACATTTATCTCTGCAATTCTATCCCCAATACTCTGCAGATTCAACTCCATCCTCATTATCTCAATCATAGCATTTCTTGGGCATCCTAAGATAATTCTCATGGCTTCATTTTGTACCTTCTCCAACTTGCCCATCCTACCTTTACCAAAACAAGAAATGACAGGTGCAGCATAATCAATAAGAGATCTTACATTACTCAAGTATATCATCCGTAGCACAGGGACTCCCACTCCCTTTCCACAGCATGCCAAGGCCTTCATATTTACAGTGGGGCTCGGTCAGTCAATATGATTCCTTTGACATCACTCAACTTATGTATTCTGCTCTCGTATTGACAATTTCAATGATATGAAGAACATTTTGAATATCTTCTGACATAGATGGTGCTATAGTTGATTGTTGTTCATGACTTGTCCAATGGGTCGAGACTGGTCTCATTAGCATCTCTCAGATTAGTGGGAAGAAATTCTTGCTGCAAGAATGTGTGTTCTCAGAGCTAACTAGGGTAACTAAAATACTTATTTCCTAAATAAATACTTTAATTGCAAATATTTGAAAATATATGGTATGTTTCAGAATTTCTAATGATATAGAACATATTGTGGTTTATAATTAAGTTCTTAATATTTTTCATTTTTTGTTCTTTATTATGCACCCCATACCCATCCCGTGGGCGGTGGTGTAAAGGGTTAGAGAGGCACATAATAGGTTCAGGAACTGAACTCTCTAGTTCGTTTAGCTAAGCAAATAACAATCTTTTGACAATCTTTGGACAAATAACAATCTTCACAATTATTAATGTTATATATACATGTACACATAATCATACATACATGTACATATATATATATACATATGCGGAAAATCCAGAGAAATGAAATATGGAATTTTCCGCATACAAATGATCATTGTTTCGTGATCGTCAATTGCATATATACATATACATTCACATACATATTCAATCACCCACACAAATACACACATCAATAATCTTTGTATCACAAGTGATTCAACGAGAGGCTCACAAGTCACTATACTAGGCACTTTACATCTATGGTGAGTCGTCCAGTTACTAGTCTTGCTCTACACCCACCCAACTGGGCGGCAGCTTAACAGTCATGTGCTCCACACCCACCCAACTGGGCGGCAGCTTAACAGTCATGTGCTCCACACCCACCTAACTGGGCGGCAGCTTAACAGTCATGTGCTCCACACCCACCCAACTGGGAGGCAGCTTTACAGTCATGTGCTCTACACCCACCCAACTGGGCGGCAGCTTTACAATCATTTGCATGAATTACTTACAGTAAGCAAATTTTAGATACTTCGCTAAGATTTCGGGCAGCACATCATTATAAATGAAGTACTTACACTTTTCTTGGACACCAATGATGTGTTATCTCTGAATTACGCGATTTTTATTAAATTCCAGTACTGTATATAATGACGCAAAGTATGCGAATAGTTCTGCAATAGTGATCCTATCCTGCGTCATAATTTACATACATATCTACTTCTGTTTTGTGTATTAAAATTACTACAATTTTATGTTAATTTATTTCTGTAAATGATGATGATGATAAATTTCAATAAATGTAAGTAAGAACATAAGAACGGAAACTGGTTGCGTAAATGGAAATAGTTGGGTATATTTCCTTTCACCTAATGCGACTATTCATGTGTCCGGACACGGGCGATGGTATGGTATTGGCTATTTATTTGACCATATCTTTGCTTTCATTTAAGATATGTTTTCCTTGAAATGTATTTACATTATCGTCTACATCTGTCTTTATTCAGAAATAAAGACCTTTGACGTTACTTTGCATATATGTACATTAATTATAAAATTGATTGGCTTGTGTGCAAGCCTTCACACTCCCTGAGCGAGCCATCATGTAACTATAAAAAGGCATATATCTTCACTTTCTCTTCAGTTATATTTATACCAAACTATTAACATGCAGCTTATATGTCTTTCTGATGACATAAAAAAACTTCGTTTTTTACAATATCTAGATTCAATTAACATTGATCTTCAAAAGGTCGCAGTTCCCATCGAAAGGGAGAGCGTCGGCCAAGAAGCCTTGTTTAAAATATGAATATGTTTCCTCTCTAATAAGGTATAATCTCTGTGATGCATTAATACAAACTATTTTATCTCTGCCTTTCTGATAACATATACAAATATAATCTTTATTTGTGAATATTTGTTAATTAAGCAATATATCAGAGAGCGTGTAGGGTTCGGTGTTCTATGAACGAAAAGAACATGAGCAGTTTAAATAGCGAACGCATACCAACGAATAACGCTAGTATCTATATAACAAATTTTTTGTCCTGTGGAGTTGATTTAACTTCCAAACACTTTTTTTTAATAAATATTAAATATTTTGTGGCTGTTTATGAAAAATATTATTATAAATACACTTTCTACTTGTTAATATCACCAATTTAATTTGCGACAATTTGAGCCATGAAATGCGACGACTGGATTACTGTGTACAAGAGGCTGATACGGCAGCAAACACTCTCCAGGCGACCATATATCTTGGATAAGTCGCTCCACAAAATTGTCGCTTGGACCGTTGACTTCCTATGGCGTCACCTCTCATATATTTACGTCTAATTTCGTTATGAAATTAGATTATTTCAGAGTAAAAATAGGTTTGATCATGCTCTACGTGTAGCACCAACATTATAGTAAGTAAATATACCATATTTCTTCATTACTTACGTAATGCTAGGAGGATTTGGGGTCTTTTGGGCCGATTTCGATAATTCTATGGATCCGTAGAATTACCCAAATCGGCCCAAAGTACACAAATCACATCACAAATCAGGGGACTGGTCCAGTCGTCTACTGCAATTTCGGATACCGGGCTAGAAACAACTTCGTTCACTGAGAAGTTTGTACATACAAACCATTCCGTTCGTATTTGCTCTGGTTTGTGTTCGCTGTTGTTCTCGTCTGAATAAATACATGGCACTTGTTCGTATAATTAGCGCTTCCATTATTAGAATTATTTATCCATTATTAGAATAACAAGGTGCAAACCATACCCCCTTACAGTTGAAATGTATTTATTTATATACAAGAAGGTACATTGGGTTGCGAGAGTACATAACATATATTAAGAGGTACATTGTAGCAAGATTTGAGATTAAAGGATTTAAGACTAACACGTTTAGAAACAAGGCGCTCCCGAAGGAGGCTATTATTTGTTATGCACCCCATACGCAACCAGTAAGTAGTGGAGCAAAACATAGATTACATGGTCAAAAAGTCTTTATCAGACCAATTCAATTCAATTTCTTTCTTTATTATGCACCCCATACCCATCCCGTGGGCGGTGGTGTAAAGGATTACAGAGGCACATAATCGGTTCAGGAACTGAACCCTCTAGTTCGTTTAGCTAAGCAAATATCAATTTGTGACACTAGTTTCAAAATTATTAATATTATATATACATGTACACACTCTCATACATACATGTACATATATATATATATATATGCGTATACATATATACATACACATAGATATCTAATCACCTACACAAATACACACATCAATAATCTTTTGTGTCACAAGTGATCAACAAGAGGCTCACAACAGTCACTATACAAGGCACTTTACATCTATAGTGAGTCACACAGTTACTAGTCTTGCTGCACACCCACCCAACTTTGCGGCAGCTTTACAGTCATGTGCATGCATTACCAACAGTAAGCAAATTTTTGATACTTCGCTAAGATTTCGAGCAGCACATCATTATGAATGAAGTACTTACACATTTTTTGGACACTATTGATGGTGTTATCTCTAAATTCCGCGATTTTTTCACATTCCATTATATAATGACGCAAAGTATGCGAATAGTTCTGCTGACAGAGTTTACATTTAGTCAAATCCTGCTCTGACAGTCTTCCTGGATAGATGTAATAGGACCCATTATCACCACACCAGAAATAAATATCTCTTTGATATCTCCAGAGTTAAACTTAATCTGTGTAAACACTCTATGCAAAAAATAGGGACCCAGTTTATGGAACTCACTCCCTATTGAATTGAAAATCTGTACAACTTTTACATCATTCAAAATCAATACTAAAAAGTACCTAATTTCATCTTCATAGTTTTTCACTTTTTGCCTTAAAATTGCACTGTATCTATTGCTACCCAATCTCCCAACCTTTATGTTCCCAATTTGAACATCTTTACCATTGTGATCATTGCTGTCCTCTTATATGTGCTGCCAATCTGCTGTATGGTGTTTATTAATCTTGTTTATCTGTATCTATTGCTACCCAGTCTCCCAATCTTTATGTACCCAATCTGAACATCTTTACCAATGTGATCTTTATTGTCTTATATGTGCTGTCAATCTACTGTATGGTGTCTATTAATCTTTTTTAAATTACTAATCAAGATGTCAATGTAATCAATCAGAGCTTTAATATAACAATGTGCTTTAATATACTTACTAAGCTCTCTCATCTCATTTTTCTCTTGCAATGTATCTTTATCATTTATCAATTCTGATAGAAATTACCTACTTAAAATTATCTGTTAGATTAAGGAACTGCCCGAAACGCTGCGCGTACTAGTGGCTTTACAAGAGTGTAAATACTGTACTATCCAATGTATTCTCACAAACCCAATGTACCTTCTAGTATATATATAAATAAATAAACAAATAAATAAATAAATAAATAAATAAATCTACATCAGCAGATGTTACAAACCGCTAGAGGTACTTGTAGCCGAGCCTAAGCCTAGCAGTGGTAACATCTAGAAGTCTGCTAACATTATTGGATGACCCATAGACGTGCGGATCTTCCTGCATAATAGAATGATGATAGATGGAGTAACAGGTGTGAATTTCACTTTGCCTCAAGTCTCCGAAATTTAGTTGATGTTCCTGGGATATTGCTGCCCTCAGGCTGCATAAAGGCAGTTCAAGTTGGTAATCAATTCCCTCTTTACGAGCAAAGTCTTGGCCAACTCATCAGTTCTCCGTGGCTATTTTTACATTATCATTTACAACTAACTTAAGTTAAATAACAACCAGTAAACAGACTGCTGTTCTCTAATTCTAGTTCAGGCACTTCCTGGGATAAAACGCGAACATTTTTTGAGGAACTGTGAGGTGCTTATCTGTTTTTCCTCGTAACAGTACCAAAACTTCCACAAATATGTCCTGTTTCTCTTTATTGCCCTTGCGGCGACTGGACTTTAGCTTTCGATCAGAAACCAGTTGGCATTGCAAGGTTACCAGGGACGCCTCACGGTATAGTAAGGGGATTAAAATATATAAAGCCAAGTTGTCCCTCACTGCCCTTTGATTTCAGACGCTGGTACCAGCCTTCTACGTCATTGTTGGTCCTCACCAGTCGTCTGAATGATCACCAGTTCCTCGCAATTCCCACACACTGTTGCACAGCCACGTACTTTTTATGTAATGATTTAATTGTGTCGTTAAGAGTGAACTACTAGCCGACTTTTCTAATTCAGCAAACGCCTTACAATTATGTAGTACACACGTACCACATAAGTACGTGTGTGTTACACACGTACACACACACACACACCTTGTCAAGCACAAGACGAAGCTTGAAAAAGTTTAGTGGTATGCCAATAGGCTAGTCCCAGGACTAAGAGGCATGAGTTACGAGGACAGGCTGCGAGAAATGCACCTCATGACACTGGAAGACAGAAGAGTAAGGGGAGACATGATCACTACCTACAAATTCTCAGAGCAATTGATAGGGTACATAAAGATAAACTGTTTAATACGGGCGGTAGGCGAACAAGGGGACACAGGTGGAAACTTAGTACCCAAATGAGCCACTGGGATATAGGAAAAACTTTTTCAGTGTCAGAGTAGTTAATAAATGGAATGCATTAGGCAGTAATGTTGTGGAGGCTGACTCCATACACAGTTTCAAATGTAGATATGATAGAGCCCAGTAGGCTCAGGAATCTGTACACCAGTTGACTGACGGTTAAGAGGCGGGACCAAAGAGCCAAAGTTCAACCCCACAACCACAACTAGGTACATACATACATAAGATATAAAACAGTGGAGGATTCCCAGGTAGAACAATCAACCAAATTGTCCATTACCCCTTTACCCTGTTGTCCTTGACTACACAACTATACAAGAGTCATTATCACGTGTAATGGCTGATCCCCCATCACGATAGCATGGGGACCAATTGCCTGACCCGCAGTCCGTCTTGCTCCTCAAATAATTTTCGGGTTAACATGAAAACATCTCTCGAGTTTATCTTTCTAATGTTGTTTTCCCATCTTTTATTTTATCAGCTTAATTAGTTCCTTTATTATGCCCCAATTACTCATCCATTGAGCGGTAGTTAAACTGAACCCAAATTAATAAAGTTCCTTTTGCTAAGCAAGCTACAGTCTTAATAAAGTCAGATATATTGTTTGTTAACACATTTCTCAACAATGAAGCCAGTTTTATCAAGCTAACATATCCTAACACAACGAGTGAGAGTGTATATACTGGTCTAATTATTTTATTAGACCAGTATATATATATATATATATATATATATATATATATATATATATATATATATAATATATATATATATATATATATATATATAACTGAAAACTCACACCCCAGAAGTGACTCGAACCCTTACTCCCAGGAGCAACGCAACTGGTATGTACAAGACGCCTTAATCCACTTGACCATCACGACCGGACATTAAGGCGATTAATCAAGTGGATTAAGGCGTCTTGTACATACCAGTTGCGTTGCTCCTGGGAGTATGGGTTCGAGTCACTTCTGGGGTGTGAGTTTTTCAGTTGCATATTGTCCTGGGGACCATTCAGGCTTGTTTCGCGCAATATATATATATATATATATATATATATATATATATATATATATATATATATATATATATATATATATATATATATATATATATATATATATATCACTAAGAACTCCTTGACCCAGCCAGGATTCGAACCCATGCCGTCCAGGATCACCCTAAACGATCATTGGTGCGGTGGTCACGGTACTGTGTACGTTTAGGGGTGATCCTGGACGGCATGGGTTCGAATCCTGGCCGGGTCAAAGAGTTCTTAGTGATATATGGCTTGCGCGTTCATGCAGCTTTCTCATATATATATATATATATATATATATATATATATATATATATATTATATATATATATATATATATATATATATATATATATATATACATATATATATATATTGCCTGTTCATTACAACTATTTAACACTGGGAAGGGATCAGGATAAGGATTTGGGATGGGATGGGGGAGGAATGGTGCCAAACCACTTGGACGGCGGTCGGGGATTGAACGCCTAGGACTGCTACTGTGCATTTAAATTACTAACTTACCTGAGAGTCTATATCCCTACATGTCAATGTTTGTGTATACTGGTAATGTGAGGAACATACAGAAGATAAGGGTAGCTGACCACAAAATGCTGAAGGACATCTTTATTAAAGTTGCATAATGAAATGTGTAAGTACTTCATTCATAATGATGTGCTGCCCGAAATCTTAGCGAAGTATCCAAAATTTGCTTCCTGTAGGTAATGCATGCACATGACTGTAAAACTGCCGCCCAGTTGGGTGGGTGTGGAGCACATGACTGTAAAGTTGGAGATGGCACTTGGAGATATTAATAGGAGCTGCCTCGTATGGGCCAATAGGCCTTCTGCAGTTACCTTCTTTCTTATAATTCCTTTCCTCCACTTATTTTTGGTGGTCAGGTGATCTGCCCAGGCGGATATAAAGGTCTGATCAGCAATCTTATCTTCATTCTACTTTGCTCTGATGAAGGCGAATTAGCCGAAAACGCGTTAAGCATTTTCTATTTTTCACATGTGGTTATTCTGCATATATATATATATATATATATATATATATATATATATATATATATATATATATATATATATATATATATATATATATATATATATATATATATATATATATATATATATATATATATATTCATGTGTAAATCGGAGTACTGACTCTCTCTCTAGGTGTCTTTTTAGGTCAATTAGTTCATCTGAGTCTTTTACTATTACGAATATGTCATCTACATAACGGCAGTATACAGTTGGTTTTTGTCTGCTACTGAAGACCCTATCTTCGATGGTTCCCATATAAAAATTAGCAAATAAAACTCCTAAGGGGGAGCCCATTGCTACTCCGTCTATCTGTAAATACATGTCTCCTTGTGGACTGATGAAAGGGGCTTCCTTTGAACATGCTTCGAGAAGACTTTTCAAGTGTGGCTCAGGTATGTCTAATTTGGGGGTGCTCTCGTCTCTGTATACTCTGTCCAGTATCATTCCTATGGTTGTGTCGACTGGGACGTTGGTAAAAAGGGATTCAACGTCCAGGGAAGCGATGATTCCATCGGGCTGGGTAGATTTGATCAATTCTAGGAAATCTGCTGATGATTGTAGACTAAACTTACTTGGAGTGTATGGAGTTAGGAGTTCATTGAGTTTTTTTGCCAGGTGATAAGTTGGGGTTGGTATTTGGCTGATTATAGGGCGTAGTGGGTTACCTGGTTTATGCGTCTTAACATTGCCGTAGGCATATCCTAAGCCATAGTCGCCTTGAAGTTTATTGAAATGCACACTACCTTTCTTTGCGTTGATTGCTGTAATTGTTTTGTTTACTTTCCGCTTAAGGTCTTCTACGGGGTTCCTCGTGATTCGTTGAAATTTGGAGTCGTCACTTAGGATGTCGCTAATTTTGTTCATGTATTCATGGGTAGGAATCAATACATATGCTGCTGTTTTGTCGGCTTTTCTTATTGTTACGTCTTTCAGATTTTTTAGTTGTTTCGCTGCTTCTTTGAGTCGTGGGGTTAAGATTGTAGATGAATATGTTCCTCGTTTTTTCCCTGCTTCTGCAAGTAGTTCAGCTTGAAGTGTGTCCGTGGTGATGACTTTTTTGTTGTCTTCTAGCTTATGGATATCGTCCAGAAGCATTTCGATTTCCAGGCGTTTTTTATGCATCTTTGGTTTAGATAAGAATTGACAATTTAGACCAAGATTTAAGAGGTCTCGTTGGTCCTGGGTAAGATCATAAGAAGTCAGGTTAAAGTAGCCATCTTTAGGACGAGGGATTTTTAGCTGTCCACCGTTTAGGGATGTTAACTTACGGAGTGTTTTTGTTTCTACTAGAGTTTTATGTTGTTGTTTCAGGTTAAATAGTTCACTGTTGATGGTTTGCTTGAGTTGGATAGGGATGTCGTACTGGGTCCATTTGTTTAACAGATGCTCCGCCTGCTCTATAAAGGTTTGGAGGGCTTCCTTCTTCTTGTTTAGTTGATGCCGAATGAGCTCTTGCCTATACCTATAGGTAAACTCTGTATTGCGGACTGCTGGGTCATGTGGGTTTATATTGGTGTATACTGGCAGCAGGTTTTCTTTCAAACATGTTTCATTGAATATGACCGCATATTCTGTATTTATTATTTTCTGGTTTAGGGCTTCTATCCCTCTAACTATTTTCTTAGCATCAGGGCTTAATTGGAATAGGAGTTCTCCAAAACTCATTTTCGTACTTTTAAGGTGAAGAAAAGAAGTGATTTACTATAGAGTGTATTACACTTATTTGTATAATTTGCACGACGTTTCGAACCTCCATGGTTCATTCTCAAGTGAACAATCTTACAATACTAGTTGATTTTATACCCGCATTAGGTCAGGTGATAATACAATGAAGGTGGAAAACATGGGGGGATACATAAGGGATAAACATAGGGGCTGCAGAAGGCTTATTGGCCCATACGAGGCATCTCCTATCTAAACACAAAGATTAATCCAGTGTAATTGGCCTGTTATGTTGGACATTGTCTTCTGTGTTGGCATCGATATGTTCTTGTCTTGTCCTTACTCTCATCGTGGGTAGAGTAAATAGTTCCGTGATTTGGGTGTTCATGGTAGGTCGCTCTATTCTTATGTGAATTGCCTCAAGAATTTGTAATCTTCTTGAATCTTGGGTTTTGTCTATTATGCAAGTATTCTTGTTCAACATTTCTCTTGTTAGAGTAATGTCATGGGCTTGTCTCATGTGATTCCTAGGGGCACCAGATTGAAGATGGCATGTCAAACGCCTCGTCAGCTTGGTCGACGTCATACCTATGTACTTACATTGAAGGTTACATCCTTCGTGGGGGCAAGTGTACATGTATACAACGCTTGACTGCTGTAGAGGGTTCTCCGTCGGCTTCGGGCTGTTTTTGATAAGGAGTTCGGAAGTCTTCTTGGTTTTGTAGAATATTATCAGGTTTATGTTTTGGTTAGGAGTAGTGCTTTTTACTCCTTTACGGATTATTTCTTTCATTATTCTTTCCTCTTTTATATGTTCACTGTGCATGGTTGATTTGTAATATAATTTTATTGGGGGTGTTGTGGTTTCTGTTCTAGGTTCTGAATTATACCAACGGTCCAAGTGTCTTCTTATAGCAGCGTTTATTTCCGCGTTGCTATATCCGTTGTTCACCAATACCTGAGTTACTCTTTCAAACTCTCTACTCACGTTGCTCCATTCAGAGCAGTGGGTAAGCGCTCGACGAATATAAGCATTGAGAACACTGGCTTTGTATCTTTGGGGGCACTCACTTCTACCGTTCAGGCATAATCCTATGTTGGTGGGCTTGGTATATACGTTGGTGCTTAAAGAGGTTCCTGTTTTTGTTATTAGTACATCCAAGAATGGCAGACTGTTATTTTCACTATTTTCATGTGTAAATCGGAGTACTGACTCTCTCTCTAGGTGTCTTTTTAGGTCAATTAGTTCATCTGAGTCTTTTACTATTACGAATATGTCATCTACATAACGGCAGTATACAGTTGGTTTTTGTCTGCTACTGAAGACCCTATCTTCGATGGTTCTCATATAAAAATTAGCAAATAAAACTCCTAAGGGGGAGCCCATTGCTACTCCGTCTATCTGTAAATACATGTCTCCTTGTGGACTGATGAAAGGGGCTTCCTTTGTACATGCTTCGAGAAGACTTTTCAAGTGTGGCTCAGGTATGTCTAATTTGGGGGTGCTCTCGTCTCTGTATACTCTGTCCAGTATCATTCCTATGGTTGTGTCGACTGGGACGTTGGTAAAAAGGGATTCAACGTCCAGGGAAGCGATGATTCCATCGGGCTGGGTAGATTTGATCAATTCTAGGAAATCTGCTGATGATTGTAGACTAAACTTACTTGGAGTGTATGGAGTTAGGAGTTCATTGAGTTTTTTGCCAGTTGATAAGTTGGGGTTGGTATTTGCCTGATTATAGGGCGTAGTGGGTTACCTGGTTTATGCGTCTTAACATTGCCGTAGGCATATCCTAAGCCATAGTCGCCTTGAAGTTTATTGAAATGCACACTACCTTTCTTTGCGTTGATTGCTGTAATTGTTTTGTTTACTTTCCGCTTAAGGTCTTCTACGGGGTTCCTCGTGATTCGTTGAAATTTGGAGTCGTCACTTAGGATGTCGCTAATTTTGTTCATGTATTCATGGGTAGGAATCAATACATATGCTGCTGTTTTGTCGGCTTTTCTTATTGTTACGTCTTTCAGATTTTTTAGTTGTTTCGCTGCTTCTTTGAGTCGTGGGGTTAAGATTGTAGATGAATATGTTCCTCGTTTTTTCCCTGCTTCTGCAAGTAGTTCAGCTTGAAGTGTGTCCGTGGTGATGACTTTTTTGTTGTCTTCTAGCTTATGGATATCGTCCAGAAGCATTTCGATTTCCAGGCGTTTTTGATGCATCTTTGGTTTAGATAAGAATGACAATTTAGACCA